>NC_050173.1:46786619-47066619 GCF_008315115.2 Sander lucioperca | reverse complement strand
GCAGGCAGTGTGCAAGCTCTAACCTGTTAACATGGGAGCCGAAATATAAACGGGACACGCCACGCAGCTGACACGCTCACGCCACGCAGGCAGTGTGTAGCCGGCCTTATGCCGTCAATGCAGAGCTGCTAAACTGCTTTTCGTCTGTCTGTAAAGCAATGACAAATACACTATTTTATTCTATTCTATTTTCGAGACTCCATCAGGGGGATATTCCTGTATATTCACGGCCTCTACAGAGACAAAGCGCATCGCGTCAAACTCTGAAAGCCACGCCCACCGGGGAGAAAAACAATTGTATCAACAATTTTGAAATATACAGTATGTGTTTATGTAATATATTTGAACTTGACTCACCGTCTTTGAAAAAAGAATACAGTGTGTCATAATGACACTATAGATTGACTTCTGACCCTGTTTTTTATGAAAGGGAAACCCTTTCAGACAGATACCAGCAGCAGCAGGTCGACTTTTTCAGACAGTTCATTTAATTTGTACATTGCATCTTAGTCCCAGAAATGCTTGTTACTAACCCAGCTCTGGGGAGTTTTCTCCCCGGAGTCCCTTTGCTTCTTCTTCACCCAGAACATCGCCTTGGAATTGGGTGGCATCTACACCGGGGTCCTGGGTGCAGCTGACGCTATGGACTTACTACACCCTGCTACGCTCTGCGATTCCCCGCAGTGTCCGACTGCGTCCTGCCGCGTCCAACTACGTCCACCCAGGCTGCTGTGCCACACTACACCCCGTAACGCCCTGCTGTACCCTACTATGACATGAACTACTACGACTACCATTGTGATCACTGTTTCACTATCTTTATTATGACTATTATTGCCACCATTCACCACTCCCCCAACCGGTGCCGTCAGACACCGCCTACCAAGAGTCTGGGTCTGTCCCAGGTTTCTTACTAACAAAAAAGGGAGTTTTTCCTCGCCACTGTCGCAATAGCTACTGCTAATGCTTGCTCTTGAGGCAACCACTGTAATAGTTGGGGCTTCGTAAACTACAGAGTTTGGTCTAGACCTACTCTATCTGTAAAGTGTCTCGAGATAACTCTTGTTATGATTTGATACTATAAATAAAATTGAATTGAATTGAATTGAATTAATCCCCTCCAAGTCCTTTTTATTTTGGTTACTTAGTTGTTATGTTCCTTGTCTTCTTCAAGGTTGAAAACTGTATTCTGTTGTGTGTATTTGACTAAATGTGCATCCTCTATGAGACATTGTATGCTTATGTTTGTAAGTTCTTCAATAGAAAAAAGGGTTGGTAGGCCAAACAAATAAAGAAATAAAGAAATGAATCCACAAACACCATAAAGACATTTTTGGAGCTGTAGATGAATATAGATGTGCGACACCTTCTGTCGCTCGCCCGCTCGTCCATTTGTCTCCATTAGAGTCTGCAGAGGGAATTAAGCCGTGCATCTGTTGCAGGTCATGTTTGGATCTGTTATCGGCAGCGTTGCAGTTTAATTCAGCACATAGGGGATGTACGGAGGTCCGTAGACGACAAAACTACCCGAGGCAACAACGTAAAATCAAATGCATTTGCAAATGCAAATTTTTTTTTGTGATTAACAATTTTATTTTTTAAAACAACATACAAAACATACAATTCATATATGCAAAACAGGTTTTTCTTTGGTCCTCGTCTATAATAAGATACTTAAGGCTGGAACAACTTTTGTAAATGACAGCAAAGAAAGAAGTTCCTCTCAAATCTACAGACACAAGTCTAGTTTTGGATTTAACACATGGATTATTCTCGCTTTGCCAGACCTTTCACAGTGCCACGGAGGAAGGTTTGACAAAGCCAAACAGCATTTGGGATGGAAGAAAAACGTGCTCTGGTTTATTGGCATTTCTTTAAACCAATCACAATTGCCATGGGCGGTGCTAAGCACCGGCTGGATCAATGGCACCGCTGCAAAATATCCTTGGGAACGAACTTGTTTTGGTGGAACAAGTGTATGTTCAAAAGTAGTTTTAGTGGTGCAACAGAAAACTCAGATTGGACAGATAGTCTAACTAGCTGTCTGGATTTACCCTGCAGAGATCTGAGGAGCAGTTAACCATAGTCCTCAGAAATCCAATGGAGGTTAGAACGCCAACACAAAGAAAGAGGAAGGGGACGAACATCCGGCCGTTCCCACAGCCCTATGTTCCCACAGCCCTATGGTCCCACAAGATTTTTTTTCTCGAAATTAGGCCCTATGTTAGGGTTAGGGTTACATTCCATCTGTAGTCCATTGCTACTGGATAATATGTTGGGTGTAATTGGCTACCAAATTGGGAGAAAGGGGGATAAAATCTGATACAAATTTATGAAAAAGGAAATGTGGGAACATAGGGCCTAATTTTGGAAAAAAATCTTAGAAATGTGGGAATATAGGGCTGTGGGAACATAGTCACGCTCCCAAATGTGTCCCACACACATAGATCGATTACAGCTCATATCTCGTCTTGGTGCTCGTTTGATACGTTTGTCATCAATAAGCTTCCATATGGATTCATCAGATAGCTGTGGATGGATAAGGAGAGGAGCAGGAAATGCTATGAACTCTGGGAAACGTGTCTCTTTGCTCAGCAGAGGCTGTCAGAGCGAAAAGAGAGAGAGAGAGAGAGAGAGAGAGAGAGTCGTTCTGCTTCAGCGACGGGAAAATGCCACCGAGCTGCTCCGCTTCCCCGCTCATAAATACTCTCAAGGACCGCGGCTTTACAACAAGTCAATAGCTTCTGTTAGCAGCACACACACACACACACACACACACACACACACACTTACAACCAGCGCCGTGCACGTACACACAAATACAAAAACACACATCAGCAAAATACGCAGATGCATGCTGTCAAAATATAAATCAACAATCACAGCACTACATAAACACAAGTGCCAGGCCAGCAGAAAGGGCTGCTGGGATAAATACAGAGGCCGGTGCTGACGGAGCGGGAGGTAAATCTGTCTGGAAAGGAGGGAAGGAAGGAAGGATGGAGCAAAGATTAAAACACGAATCTTCATTTAAAAGAACTCTGTTTCCTCACAGTGACTGCGTAAGAAAAGAAAGCTGCTGTCTGAAACTTCTCCGTCGCAACTTCCTTAAACGTCCCGTCAGCAGAAGGCTGACAGCGGGCTCAAAGTACAAGCAATAAGAAAATAAAAAAACAAGAATCCAAACCTCCACCTGAAGCATCTGAGCTCCAACAATGACTTCCTTATGCCCCGCTGCTGCTGCTGCTGAAGCAAAAATAAGAGACGTCAAAGTTTGTTTGTCCAGAGGAACAACTTCAATTTCAAGTTTGTCCCAATTGCTAACATGCATCGGTCAAAACTGACGTCACAATGTCAAAACTCTTTACATACTCCTATGTGTTTTTCTTTCTTTTTCAGCCCTATTGTATACATTTGTAGGACATTTTCAAAATTAGGTCTTGTTTTCCTACATTTCCCTTCAATTTAAGCCCTACTCTCCCCCGTTTTTTAGGGTTAGGGGTTAGGGTTAGGGGTATAAAATCTGATACAAATTTATGAAAAAGGAAACGTGGGAACATAGGGCCTAATTTTGGAAAAAAATAATCTTACAAATGTGGAAACATAGGGCTGTGGGAACATAGGCACGCTCCCCTGTTCTGGGTGGGTTGTGACCAGCTGATCAATGAATAAATAAATAATAATTAATGCGCATCTGATTTTGGAGTTGTCTTTAATTTCGAATTTTTCTTTTTTTTTATGGACATGTGTCAGAGCCGTGCAGCAGTCAGAACACCGCAGCCATGGTAACCATCATTTGATTAACATTGACTTTAAGTTTGTGTTGATGTTTGGAGGCAAGATGGGGAAGCGCAAATATGACCCTCAGTGTCTTACTAATGTGCTCCAAATGCAGAGATATGCCTACAAGTTAAATATCTAATTGTGTAGCCTTATTTATTTTGTGCAGTTTTGATATTTAATTTATTTCAGTCACTTTTGTCCATGCAGTTGTCCTGTTCCTCCTCAGTTTCTTATTAATGTGCTCTGAAATGCACTCATGTAAATATGTGTATTTGTGTTATGAAAAAAAGATAGCATACGTGTGTTTTCGAAGGCTATTTAAAAAATAAATAAAATAATTGCACAGGTGACACCACTTGAGAACCCCAGAAGTTTTTGTGGGTTTTTTTCCAACAATTTTTTGCTTCTATTTCCAACATTTCTGACGCTTTCTTCCGGTGCTTTTGAAGTTGTTTTTTTTGTCGTTGAGAGTAGTATGCAAGCCCAAAGGTTGGGGTGGTGGATGGGTCAAACAACACAGGACTTTCATCCCTAAACCCAACCGTCCCGTTCTTCTTTACCTAAACCCAACCGTCCCGTTCTTCTTTATCTAAACCCAACTGTCCCGTTCTTCTTCTCCTAAACCCAACTGTCCCGTTCTTCTTTACCTAAACCCAACTGTCCCGTTCTTATTTACCTAAACCCAACCGTCCCGTTCTTCTTTACCTAAACCCAACCGTCCCGTTCTTCTTTACCTAAACCCAACCGTCCCGTTCTTCTTTACCTAAACCCAACCGTCCCGTTCTTCTTTACCTAAACCCAACTGTCCCGTTCTTCTTTACCTAAACCCAACTGTCCCGTTCTTTACCTAAACCCAACTGTCCCGTTCTTTTTTACCTAAACCCAACCTTGCCCCCCCCCCCAAAAGAAAAAGACTTACTCGGGACTAGAGCAAAAGATGACTTGGTCACAGCAATGGTACTTTCTGTCTCTTTTGTTTTGAAAGATAGTTAAAAAGATTAAGTTTAAAAACAAAAGTGATCATTCAACACAAAATATAAAATAAAAGGGGTGGCAGTAGCTCAGTCAGTAGGGAGTTGTGTTGGGAACCGGAGGGTCGTTGGTTCAAGTCCCCATATGGGCCAAAGTATGGAGGCGGACTGGTAGCTGGAGAGGTGACAGTTCACCTCCTGGGCACTGCCAAGGGGCTCTTGAGCAAGACACCGAACCCCCAACTGCTCGGGGCGCCTTTCCATGGGCAGCCCCCCCACTCTGACATCTCTCCATTAGTGCGTGTGTGTAATGTGTGTAATAACAACAGAGTGAAAAATTGTAATTTCCCCTTGCGGGATTAATAAAGTATGAATTATTATTATTAAAAACAAAATTGCCACTTGATGGCAGTGGAAGCAGGATTATCATCTTCGTCCCTCGTCACTGTCCTTCAGCCTGTCACCAGAAGCAGAGACATGTCCGCCGAGGAACAAAAGCGCCGCCGGTTCGATTCCCTCGGCCCACGCTGATCGCCTTCATCACAGCGTGGCCTCCGTGTTCATTTTATTTACAGCTCGGCCCGTCCCACCGGTGTGGCGTAGAGCTGCTGAAGAGAGGAGGGGGAAGATGGTTGCATTCAAAGACAGAGAGAAAAGAAAATCCCTGCCTGACTCTGGATCCTGGGCGGCTGTTATTTTTAGCCAAAGCAGCCATAATTACCCGGGCAACGTCTAACAAAATTGTTCAGGCTCGGCTGGGCAATTAGGCCAGGCGGAGCAGCTAATGGAGAGAGAATTACACAGACCTTTCCCCCATTAGCCCCCATTTACAGTAGGAAATTTACTGGGAGTGTATGGACAAGCCGTGACTTCCAAACCAGATTACTGCTCTGAAACCACTCTCCCTCCATCCCTTTATCCCTTCATCCCTCCCTCTCTTTAGTCTGCACACAATGGAAATCTATTTTTGCAAATAAATGCAATAAATCCTGCTTTCACTCTTATTTTCAAACAGAGTCAGGAAACAAGTTTACACTAGTGGTTGTGAAAGTGTTTCAATATGAGCGGAACAATAGACCTTTTTCACAGCAGACATGTTGACATGTCATATAGGAAAAGCACAGGTGTATTCTAACCATTAATGATGGCTGTATTCCACTTAGGAGAGGTCCTGGTATTGTGCATGCTGACTCACTGAAATAGCTTATTGGGACACTTGATGGAACTGAGCCATCGTTAAGGTTATCAATTTCAGCTGTGCTTTTCCTACTATGACAAGTTAACATGTCTGCTGTGAAAAAGGTCCATTGCTTAATGGTTATGAGCTATTGTTTTATAGGGCCGGCCCATGGCGTATTGGCAGGGATGCCGGCAGTCCAGATGAGTAAAGAAAAGTTAAAGACATCGGAAAAAAGCTCTAATAACAACGGAAGAAAATGGCTAAAAACGTCGAAAAGAGCAACAAAAATGTTTAAAGAGCAACAAAAACGCAAAAAGCGCCAAGAAGTTTGAAAAAAGCAACAAAAACTTCTAAAACCCCACTCCCCCCACAAAAAAGTTACAAAACTGTTGAAAAAGCGCCAAAAACGTTGAAAAAACCCCTCACACAACCTGATAAAACTTTGGGGAAAAGGGGAAAAAAGGCAGGGAAAAAAAAAAAAAATTTAATAAACTTACAACAATGTCGGAAAAAGCCACAAAAATGTTGAGAAAGCAACAAAAACGACAGAAAAAGCCTTATCAAGGGCCAGCCCGTGGCATTGGTAGCATAGGCAAATGCCAGGGAATGAGTAAAGAAAAAGACGTCAGAATTTTTTTTTGAAAAAGCAAGAAAATAAGTGCCACATGAACAGCGGTCTCCTGGGTAAAAGTCCTGTGTTTGCCACACAGACTTTGTTTTTGTTTAATTCTTCCTCCTGAGCTTCTGTCATAATTCAACACATTCTCGAGGACAGGAAACAATTTGTATAATATGATACGAAATGATGCCGACCAGTGACATGGTAGAAGGTGACGGTTAAGTTTAGACACCAAAACAACTTAGGTAGTACTTCCAGGACATGAACTAGGGATGGACGATACCACACTTTTAGGATTCGATACGATACCGATACTTTTTCTTGCATTTTCATCGATATTGATACCGTTAATTTCTTATTGGCAATTTACACATCACAAGACAAACAGGCCTACAGACCATTTATACAAAATGTATTATGATCAATACATAATAAAAATTTAAATTAAAATAAATAACAAATGTGTCGTCTTTTTTGAATAAATTACTTGTGTTGCTGCTGTAGGAAACTTTTTTATCACACACTTGGCACCTTGCCGTGAGTTTATCGACTGGTGAAAAATAACACCACACCACGCATCGTTTTTTGTCTGCCATATCTTACGCTTCTCTTCTTTTTCCTCCGGCTCCCGCATTCATGCTGGGCTGGCCTTGGCTGTGTCGCTGTCGGCTGTGTCTCACGTTGACGCTCATTCGCTCGTCTCCTGTCACGTGACATGGGCCAGCTCAATACGCCGCCAGGTACAGGGGTGTCCAGGCACATAGTAATTTAAGTAAGTCATCTAAAACAACTGAAAGTGATGCATACACTCCCAATTATTATTTTTTGGTTTATATCGATATTTTTTTAAAGGAAATCAATGCCAAATGAGTAGCGTGAGTATATCGATCTATCGATACCACAGGATCGATATGCCCATCCCTAACATGAACACCTGTTTCCTGGTGAAAGTCTTGTGTTTTCTCCTTACTTCTTCAGGACATGAACACCTGTTTCCTGAGTGAAAGTCTTGTGTTTTCTCCTTAACTTCTTCAGGACATGAACACCTGTTTCCTGGGTGAAAGTCTTGTGTTTTCTCCTTAACTTCTTCAGGACATGAACACCTGTTTCCTGGTGAAAGTCTTGTGTTTTCTCCTTAACTTCTTCAGGACATGAACACCTGTTTCCTGGTGAAAGTCTTGTGTTTTCTCCTTAACTTCTTCAGGACATGAACACCTGTTTCCTGAGTGAAAGTCTTGTGTTTTCTCCTTAACTTCTTCAGGACATGAACACCTGTTTCCTGGGTGAAAGTCTTGTGTTTTCTCCTTAACTTCTTCAGGACATGAACACCTGTTTCCTGGTGAAAGTCTTGTGTTTTCTCCTTAACTTCTTCAGGACATGAACACCTGTTTCCTGGTGAAAGTCTTGTGTTTTCTCCTTAACTTCTTCAGGACATGAACACCTGTTTCCTGGTGAAAGTCTTGTGTTTTCTCCTTAACTTCTTCAGGACATGAACTCTGCTCCCCCGTCTTGAAAGCTCTGTGTTGTAGGAGCCAAACATCCCCCCCACAACCTCCTCCCTACGAGGATCTTCCCGCTCTTATACAACAGCAGTCAATATGCTGCTGACAGTAGTAAATATGTGGAATAAATTTAAACTACAGTGCTTTACTTTTTGTAGCTATATGTATGAATGGTTCAAAACAACATCGGCATAATTTCTCCGGCAACTAGAGTTTGCAGACTAATAATTAGCATTGTTATTTTGTTTGTACAATCCTAATGAATTAGTTACTGTAGCTGTAACAATATGTGGTTGTGCAAAAGGTTTAATATTTCTATCTGAAATGTGGTGAAGTGGAGTACAGTCGCTGAAATGCAAAAGCCTATTTTCTTAGTTAACGTCTACCACTGTTACTGTGTGTGTGTGTGTGTGTGTGTGTGTGTGTGTGTGTCAGTAGCTGCAGGCTGATACCTGTGGATCTACAGAGCCGCTGCATTAATTATGAGAAATGGTACCAGATTAAAAATGGAGGCGAGGTGAAGAAGAGGCTGCTTCTCCACAGGTGGAGAGGATGAATATGAAATGTGTGTAATCTACTGACACACACACACACACACACACACACACACACACACATTCAACATCCATTCACCCAAACCCTTCTTCTCCTTCTTCTCTTGGTCGTAGAAATTCACAGCCGAGGCTTAGCAAAAAAATCAAAGGCACAAAAGAAAGTATTAACAAGGCAAAAGTTCTTGATCCCTTTTCATAAGATGATAAAAAAAGGAGGGAAAAGCAAAGCGGCAGAGGAGATTTCCATTCCAACATTAATTCCAGCGCTGGGTGAATTTCCAATGTCGGCAGCCATTAAGGCCTGTCACATCAAATGTGACACCGGGGGAAGGAGAGAGAAATATTCAAATCATCTTTCAAATCTTTTTCCAGAGCTGCCTCTGAGAGCGGTTGCCCCCCCAACACTGCTGACAGCTCTGACAATTAATTTATGTCTTACAGATTATTCCATAAACCAGTGCTGACCCACCCGAGGGCATGCATGAGAATGCACAGACGGGGGGGGAACAAACATGCACGCATGTCACAAATATTAGCCGGAGAAGGGCAGGAAGCTTTCCCTCCAAGCTCATTTTCAAGTTCATAATTGTAATTTGAGATTGTACCAGAATTGGTTTACATGGTTTAATTTTCATAAAACACCATATTTTTATGGTACTGCTCATTGCTGCAGCTCCTCTTTTCACCCTGTGTTCAGGTCTCTGTTTTAGCTACAGAGTGAGACCTCTCACTGCTGGAACATCTTTGTTGGCAGTCGCACATGCTCAGTAGCTAGGTAAGATCACATGCTCAGTAGCTAGGTAAGATCACATGATCAGTAGCTAGGTAAGATCACATGCTCAGTAGCTAGGTAAGATCACATGCTCAGTAGCTAGGTAAGATCACATGCTCAGTAGCTAGGTAAGACCACATGCTCAGTAGCTAGGTAAGATCACATGATCAGTAGCTAGGTAAGATCACATGATCAGTAGCTAGGTAAGATCACATGCTCAGTAGCTAGGTAAGGACTACATGAGCTAGCTAGCTGTTTCTCCAACTTCAGTAGTACAAGGCAGGATTAGCCGGGAGACTTCTTCTAAACGAGGGCGCACTTTCAACTTTGCGTGGAATACCTGCAGAACAGGGACATGGAAGTAACTGTTAGCCTCCTAGCCCCCTCGTCTCAGCTAGTGACGTAGAAAGCCGTGCAGATGTTGACCAGCTCACCCAGAGACTGAAGGCAGGACACATTCAGAAACCGTATCTCACTCTAAACAGCATGGATGGTTTTTTTCAAAGTTTGTATGCGTGTGGAAGCACCAGAGACACAAAATAACACCCCAAATCCCAGAAAAAGTGATTTTTTTCATAATATGGGCAGTTTAATAATCAACTGAATGTAGTAAAGTAATTGTGAAGCATAACAAGTGCTGAATACAGAGGAATCTTATTGTTGTGAATCCCCAAGTAGAATTGAAAGCCATGGCCAGACTCGCCGGGGCATTTTTTTTTTATACATTCAAACTGAGTATTGCGGATGTAAGCAGTCCAACAAAGTGCTGGGACTGAACACTGAGAGATGCATAAACACACGATGACGCTCTCGAGATTGAATTACAATGATTTATTCCTCCACACGTAAAATACAACTAGCACTGCAGTTACCAAATGTAAAGTTACTTTGTGAGTCGAAATAAGTGCGTTAGTGCGACGGTCAACAGAAAGTGTTCGCTCCCGGGCTCACACCCCTCCCCTCTGTCAAAGCCCAAAAACCCAACAGGTGAACAGATGAAGCAAACTAATATGTTATCACTTATGCTCAAACCGCGATGAAAACGCCAACCACCAACCACAACACAAGTGCACAACACAACAATCAACAAACAATATAAATGAGACCATAAACAATGTACAATATGTGGCTCCTACACTGAGCATGTTAGAGGCTGTGTCGGCTGAAGAAATCAAATCAAAAGGGAAAAAACGCTCCGGCTTTACAAACCTACTAGAGCAAACAAACTATAGCTGTGAAACGGGCTGTTCTCATAAACCATTCGTACATATAGCTACGAAAGGTAATGTGTTGTTATTCATATGTATTCCACTTATTTATTACTGTCAGCACCACATTGACTGCTGCTGTATGAAGCCGCCTACACATGATCCACGGCAAAACTACGAGGTACGGCCCAGGAGGAAGACGCAAAGTGCAGCACAGGTGTGCGTTCTGGAATTGGTTGCGCCTTGAAAGGTCGGCGGCAACGAGGACCTTCATGTCCTGGAAGTAGTTAAGGAGAAAACACAAGATTTCCACCCAGGAAACAGGTGTTCATGTCCTGAAGAAGTTAAGGAGAAAACACAAGACTTTCACCCAGGAAACAGGTGTTCATGTCCTGAAGAAGTTAAGGAGAAAACACAAGACTTTCACCCAGGAAACAGGTGTTCATGTCCTGAAGAAGTTAAGGAGAAAACACAAGATTTTCACCCAGGAAACAGGTGTTACTGTCCTGAAGAAGTTAAGGAGAAAACACAAGATTTTCACCCAGGAAACAGGTGTTCATGTCCTGAAGTAGTTAAGGAGAAAACACAAGATTTTCACCCAGGAAACAGGTGTTACTGTCCTGAAGAAGTTAAGGAGAAAACACAAGATTTTCACCCAGGAAACAGGTGTTCATGTCCTGAAGAAGTTAAGGAGAAAACACAAGACTTTCACCCAGGTCGGTCATGTTGCTGGAGTACTACTTAAGGGGGCCGGTGTTTTAACCGAAAACAAGATATTTTTTCTAACCTTAAAGGTGCTTTAAGTGATGTCACGTGTTTTTTAGGCTATAACATTTTTGTCACATAGAGCAAACATCTCACTATCCGCTAGCTGCCTGTCCCCTGAACACAATGTAAAAAAAAAAAAAACGCAGTCTCTGTAGACAGCCCAGGCTCCACAAACCGCAACAAAAACAAACTGCGCCAACCTGCACCACCAAACATAACAAACAGTTATTAGCCAATAACTGACAAGAAGGATTTGGGGGGTGGGGGTTGGGGGGTTAGTGCACAGAAGGGAGGGGGAGGGGACGGGATGAGGGGGGAGGGGCGAGCTAGCCTCAGTTTTGTTTGAAAATACTTTGAACGTCAACAAGAAGTGGCGTCACCCAACATCGCTTAGAGCACCTTTAACTAGTCGTTTTGGTGTCTAAACTTAACTCATCTACGCAGGACGGTCACCTTTTGTCGGCTAAACTTAACTGTAACGGCCAAACCACATATATTCACATAGGAGTTTTGTTTTTAGAGTAAAATATTTGAATGCTATAAATGATTTAAATTTCATTTCACAAATAGGTATTCAACTTTTGACGGCCTGTCTTTGCTTCCATGAACCAACCGCCCCCCCCCTCATCCTTCTCTTCTGACAGGAGTTCATTTTTTGATGGGTTTGTTTTTTTGAGCTTCATTAACCGGCGCCAGATTAGTCCTCGGTGGGACGGCGGCGGGGTGGGGGAGGAGACACGTGAGCGCCTCGCCTCCGACCTGCCGAGGTGCAAGCAATTAAGGAGCGGGAGGAAGGAGTCTGTCAAGAGCGCCAACGCAAAAGCTCAAGACACCTAACCCACTTAGACGCTTTCAGCCCTCTAATAAAGAAACTTCTGTAAACTGTCAAAGTGATAATAGCTCGGGCCAACGCGGGTAAGTGCAATTAGAGGAAGTAAAGTAGGATAGTGCCGCACACACACACACACACACACAGCTCCTGAAAAACCGTAACCTAGTTTTTTTTTCCTGTGACATCACTCAGTGGAAAACAAGCCTTCAAAGCGTAAAAACGATGGTAGACAAAGTCCTAAAATCCTTACACTAAAGAGAGTGAAGAAAGGAAAGAAATATTCAATAGACTTGATTGTCTATCACTTGATCACTCCGAGAGCGCATATCTCCGCCAAGGCATGCTCTACAAAATGTTAACGCAGTGTAAATTCTCCCAGTCAGGAACTCACTTTTCAGATTATTCCGACACCAAATGAATGCAGCTTAAATGCTCTATCCCACAATGTTAACAAAGGTAAAAAAAAAAAACTAAAAAAAAACTTGTGTATCTGGCCTTGGCCCATGCTACACCCTTTGTGTCAAATCCAGCTCCCGTGGACTGTGTACATATTCACAAATGTTGGGAAGATATACGTAAAGAAATTAATGATATAATAGGACAGGCACTGAACATCTCTCCCTTATTCTGTATTCTTGGTATAGACCATCCTCCAGATATTCCGTCTTATCAGCTAAAACTTCTTAAAATCCTGCTCTTTTGTGCTAGAAGATGTATTTTATTGAAGTGGGTGTCAGAGGAACCCCCTAGCTTTGCCCAATGGGTATGCAGTGTACTGGAGTTCATGGCCCTCGAAGCCCTTTGCTTCTATCTGAGAGAGGAACCGTTTCAGTTTCATAAAGTCTGGGCTACAACTTACTTGGAGTCTGATTGTCTGCGGACAATAACAGTAGGGCTGTATGGGTTGGCTAGGGGAGAATAGATCCTTATTGTCTAACTGTATGTCTATGTATGTGCATTCCTGATTTGTATTGTATGATGTATGATGGTCATGACCTTGTAAATCTGTCAATGTTCAATAAAAAAATTAAAATTAAAATCCAGCTCCAGTGCCTATAGATCATGTTCTTTTTTCCCTCACATTCAGTGTTTAATTCTGTTGTCTTCCCGTTTTATTTTGATACTCACCGTTTGTTTCTAGTCTTTGTCTGCCTTCCCGCCCTTGTGTGATCACCTGCCCTGCCCTAATGTCCTGCACCTGTGTCTAGTTGTCTCCCCTCCTCCCTCATGTATTTCTACACTCCCTTTCCCTTTGTTCAGTGCCAGTTGGTCTTGTACCTCTGTGTCTTGCGTTCCAGCCCTCCTAGTAGAGCTGTAATCGGGCCTTCAAAGTTCGGCCCAACAAGGACCGAGCCTGACAAGTACATTTTGATTGACAGCTTTTTAAAAGCCCGAACCCGTTTACAGCCTGACATTATTCAAATGTGCGCACACACACACCGCTCTTTTGCTTTTTGTCAAAAATGAGTAATTTCTACATTTTTTTAACATCATTTATTCATGACTAACAGAGGCTATAGGCCACTTGGAAGTTGGAACAAAGAAATAAAATAAGTCCTCCAGAGGCCAGCCTCTGTTTTTTTTGTTTTTTTTATAAAAGTAGATAGATAGATAGATAGATAGATAGATAGATAGATAGATAGATAGATAGATAGATAGATACTTTATTTGTCATTCTCACAACACGGATGAGGAGAACGAAATAAGAACTCAGGTCTCGGTGCTGACCAATTACTCTAGTGATTAATAAATAATTCAAAAACATTCCTTCATAAGCCATAAAACAATTACAAATAAAATAAAATAATTTTCAAAGACAGAATCAGAATAGCAGCAAGTAAGTAAATAAATAAAGTGCAGTGCTATTTCTTGAGAACTCAAAGGCATGGCAGTGTGGAGGAGTTCATCAGCCTGACCGCATCCGGGTAGAAGCTGTTCTTCAGCCTGGTGGTCCTTGCCTGGATGCTATGCAGCCTTCTGCCTGAGGGGGGAGGTGGTAAAACAGTCCTTGTGCAGGGTGGGTAGAGTCTCTTATGACGCAGGTCACTCTGCCCCTGCATCGGCTTGTGTAAATGTCTGAGAGGGCTGGTAGGTCGCATCTGATGGTCCGTTGTGCAGACCTTACCTAACCCTCTGCAGCATCTCCTTCTCTGCCACCATGTAGCTGCCATGCCACACAGTGATGCAGGAGGGCAGGGTGCTCTCCACCACGCACCTGTAGAAGGAGCTGAGCATGTTGATATCCAGCCAGGCCTTCTTCAGCTTCCTCAGCAAATAAAGGCATTGATGTGCTTTTTTTTTTTAAGGTTGTCAAGGTGTTGTGGTGCCAGGTGAGGGTGTTGGAGATTAACGTTGCAATACACGTTTATAAATACAGTAGACGCTATAACATAAAAAACAAGACAAAACGTGCAAACCAGTGCACAATGTGCACAATACAATAATATGCATCAAATGTGTAAAGTGTAAGATCTTTCATAAAGTGCTGTGAGTTATATACACAGTGTGGCTGTGTATCACAGTCTGCTGTAGAAACATTGTACATCTGGTCTCCCACAGTTTTAGACAAACAATTCACAGGATTGATTTTATATCAGCTCTCGCAGGGAGTTCATCTTGCTTTCTTTTACTTTTTTTTTTAGCTTCATTGCATATTTCTTTTAAGAGTTTACCTTCAGTTTGCAATTTAAAAACATTGGAACTACATATATCAATTATTATTATTATTATTATTAAAATCACCACACAAAATAATTTTGCAGCCAACACTGTCAGAATCTCTTTTTTTTACTTTTTCCGGAGCAGTGTACACATTTATGACCCGATATTTTTCACCCCTATAATAGGTCAATCATTAGTAATCTACCTGGAATTAAATCTCTTCTTCGGATTATAATAACATCATTAGTTTAAAAATATATACCAACACCATCGACTTTACTTTCCCCTATAGATATTATAGGCTACTGTACTCTGCCCTTTGTTCCACATATTACGTACATCAGCGACATCGTTAGCTCAGTCTGAGCTCCTGAGTACACAGAATGTTAAAGTCAGTGTCTAATAGACATCTCAGTTTCTTGGCTCTGAAAGTGCTCGACATTCCAGGTCAGGTGGATACTTTAAGACAGGACATGGTGGTTTTGGGAAGAGGCTAAGCCTATGGCGTCGGTTTATCATCTAGACGTTTATTATTCTTTTTATAAGTTGTAGCACGAGCTCTTTTTTTTCTTTGTAACTTCCTCAAAGGGAGGTTCATGATGGGACTCTGGCGCGGGGGACTCCGCCGTAGGGGGGGAACGAGCCAGAGTTGCTGTCTACCTTATCCTGGGAGAGCAGCGGGGGGTGCTGCTGGCTCGCTGACCGGCTGTCAGCCCAGTAGAGCTAAAGTCAGAGCTGGGACTCTCACTCGCGCTTTCGTAACTCTGCTCATTTTCTTCCTCTTCATAGCTATCGCTATCACTGTCACTGCATATGCTTTCAATGCCACTAATATTTATCAATTTTTCCTCACCTGACAGACAGGAGACTTCAGGAGGAGTGTTTCGGGTCTGCTGGGTAGAGGGTTGGGCGCGAGGCTGCTGCTGGGTCACTGGTTGGTTCTGATGTTCTCCAGGCTGCTGGGTTGCTGGTTGGTTCTGAGGTTCTCCAGGCTGCTGGGTCGCTGGTTGATTCTGAGGTTCTCCAGGCTGCTGGGTCGCTGGTTGATTCTGAGGTTCTCCAGGCTGCTGGGTCACTGGTTGATTCTGAGGTTCTCCAGGCTGCTGGGTCACTGGTTGATTCTGAGGTTCTCCAGGCTGCTGGGTCACTGGTTGATTCTGAGGTTCTCCAGGCTGCTGGGTCGCTGGTTGGTTCTGAGGTTCTCCAGGCTGCTGGGTCGCTGGTTGGTGCTGCAGACCTCTAGGCTGCTGCTGTTGTTCATGCTGGGGGTCACACCGGGAGGGTTGGGGAGCGGTGGTGTCTCCCCGCTGAGCGAAGCCCTTGGATTTATTTGTGAAAGATTTTGGACAGTTGAAAAAGGTATGGCCTTTCTGGCCACACAGGGAGCACTCGCTCTCACTGAGCATGAGTTGGCTTTATGGCCCAGGTTGCCACAGCGCCAACATTTCACTGTGGGACAGTCTTTAACTTGGTGGTCCGTAGCTTGGCATATAAAACACTTTGTCACTTGGCCAGTGTAGATGATTCAGCCGTTGTACGGACCCAGAGAGATGGAATTTGGGATATGTACAAAATGACCACAGGTGTCAATGTGCATGTGGACTTTCTACTTACGGACGCCATACCATATACCAAACTTATCCAGCGGCTTGTATGCCGACTGGATTATGTCACAGCATCTTTTGAGGTAGAGATCGATGTCATGGTCAGAAACTCTTCCCGTCCAGAATTTCACCACGATAGTAGACGACTCCACATTTCATTCACTCCATTTATCTTAATTTGATTTGTTTGATTCAATTTCCAAAAAACTTTGGAGGGGTGCTTGTGATCTTACCTAGCTACTGATCATGTGGCCTTACCTAGCTACTGATCATGTGATCTTACCTAGCTACTGATCATGTGATCTTACCTAGCTACTGAGCATGTGATCTTACCTAGCTACTGATCATGTGGCCTTACCTAGCTACTGATCATGTGGCCTTACCTAGCTACTGAGCATGTGGCCTTACCTAGCTACTGATCATGTGATCTTACCTAGCTACTGAGCATGTGATCTTACCTAGCTACTGATCATGTGATCTTACCTAGCTACTGATCATGTGGCCTTACCTAGCTACTGATCATGTGGCCTTACCTAGCTACTGAGCATGTGATCTTACCTAGCTACTGAGCATGTGATCTTACCTAGCTACTGAGCATGTGCGACTGCCAACAAAGATGTTACAGCAGTGAGAGGTCTCACTCTGTAGCTAAAACAGAGACCTGAACACAGGGTGAAAAGAGGAGCTGCAGCAATGAGCAGTACAACAAAAATATGGTGTTTTTTGAAAATTAAACCATGTAAACCTATTCTGATACAATCTCAAATTACAATTATGAACCTGAAAATGAGCATAATATGGCCACTTTAAACTGTTGTGCGGACTTTACCTTCTTTAGAGGTAAGCGTGTACCCATTAAAGACTCATAAAATGACATTAGAGGAGACACATCATGCTCAGAAGAAGAAGAAGGAGAACATTCAATAACATATGAGACACTTCTTAAATTCAACACTGACTTTTCTGGCCTTTTATTCAAAGTTTTGAACCACAATATTGACCTATGAACTGTGTGACAACAGGTGAAGAAATCTTTAGATGAAATCTAAAACGAGCTGATTATCATGTGTCCCGTGTTGAATGTGTAATGTAAATCTTCAGAGTACCTCCAGCTGTCAGATGAAGGTGAAGGAGAAGTTGGTACTCCAACGCTCATGTTTTAGTACCAGAAGCTTTAAACTACACTGAAGTGCAAAACAGCAGTGGGTGGATTAATTTTCTTCAAAATCACCACTCATAATTCATATCATCTGCATGTTAATTTGACGCCGGAGACCTCCTGCTTCATGTTCATCTCTCGGAGCAGCTCACCTCAAAGATCAGTCTCAGTCGTCTCTCTTCACACGCCATTTGTTATCGTGACTTTTTCAACGTTTTATTGCCTTTCTTCGTCTTTTTGGCCATTGTTTTGGACGTTTTGTCGCCTTTTTCTTCATGTTTTTGCTGCTTTTTTCAATGTTTTTAATCGCTTTTTTCTTAATACTTAGTCGCTTTTCGTTACTGTTACAGAGAATGTTGGACCCAAGTGCAGAGATAGCCAGACAATGTGGTAAGCTTGACTATTTAATTAAACGAAAGTCCATACAACAAAAGGTGTCCAGAAAACAGCAGGGAATGTAATCCAAAAAAATGAAGTAGCAGTCAAAAACAGGAATACAGGGAACAGCAATACTGAGACAAACAGGTAGACTTACTCACAGAACTCCAAACAGAAAATACAATGACCTGACACAAGACAAGGGAAACACAAAGACTAAATACACTAGGTGATGAGGAAACAAGAGACAGGTGACACAACAGGTGAAAGACAGGAAGTAAAACCAGACCAGACAAGACAGAAAACCAGAGACTTCAAAATAAAACAGGAAACAGAACATATACAGAAACATACAACCATGACAGTTTTATTCGTCATTTTTGCCGGGTTTCTTTGCCGTTTTTTAGATTTTTTTGGAATTTTTTATCTTTTTTTTTTTACCTTTTTGTTGCCTTTTTCTTGATGTTTTTGCTGCTTTTTAAAATGTTTTTGTCGTTTTTTTGACGTTTGTCGCTTAATTCAACGTCTTTGTTGCCTTTATCAATGTTGTTATCGCTTTTTCTACGTTTTTGTCGCATCTTTTGATGTTTTGTCGCCTTTATTCGTTGTTTTTGCCGGGTTTCTTTGACCTTTTGCTGCTTTTGAAAAAATATTGTCGTTTGACGATTTTATCATATTTTTTGCTGTTTTAGGTGACTAAAAACTCAGTGGCATTATGACAGAGAGTCTTCAGATCTGACATGGTGTCAGACTTTAGTCTTTTCAAAGTCTTCTAGTGTCTAGTGCAATGGCGTGTGTGCGAAAAACCCGAAATGTCAACACCAAGCTGGAGCTTCAAAGGACAAACTCTGATTTGAAATCAATTAGTCGAGCATGGGATGACAGAGACGACGTGTAAAGGAAAGATTACACCTGGAAACACCCACGCTGATCTGCAGATCAATATCCCGTCAAACGCCAGATAAGACATCAAACGCAGCGGCTCCGTCCTCCGCATGGCTTCATCCAGGCGCTACTTGATGCAGCTCATGCTTCTCATCTATCAGATACGGCCAAGGATGAACATGAATGTGGAATATTTTACTGCTGCTGCATCAACAACACGTGGAAGTCGACCGCTCTCAATAATGTGAAGAGAGACAATTCATTCGTTGGAGTACGAACTTCTTCTTAACCTTTTGATAGTTTCAGGCGTCAGTAGAGAACATAAATGAGGAGGCAGTTTGTGTAACGTGGCCGTACGGAGACAAATATATCGTGTTTTGTCGCTTTTTTCCAACGTTTATGCCAGGTTTTTTGTTGTTGATGTTTTGGATATTTCTACGTTTTGTCGCCTTTATTCGTCGTTTTTTTTCGTTGCTGCTTTTGACATTTTGTCGTCTTTTTGTTGACATTGGAACAAACATTGGAACATTGGGTTGTGGGAACATTGGGTTGTGGGAACATTGGGCTGTGGGACCATTGGGTTGTGGGAACATTGGGCTGTGGGACCATTGGGTTGGGGGAACATAGGGCTGTGGGACCATTGGGCTGTGGGAACATTGGGCTGTGGGAACATAGAGCTGTGGGACCATTGGGCTGTGGGACCATTGGGCTGTGGGACCATTGGGTTGTGGGACCATTGGGCTGTGGGACCATTGGGCTGTGGGACCATTGGGTTGTGGGGACATAGGGCCTAATTTTCAGTGTAAAAAAAATTAGGGCTGACTCTGCTGTCTTGGCCAGGACTCATTTGTGAAGAATATTCCTGGGAAAATAAAGGTAAAAGAATAAAATGTGTTGCCAAATGATGCTGGTCTGATGACAGGACATGAGCGAAGTGACCGAAGCCGCCCGCAGGTTTGTTTGGCGTCTCCTGTTTCATGAACTCAACGAGGCTTTTATTGCCGGATTCAATACGCGGCATAAAAGGCCACAAAGACAATAAATGAAGACAGAGTTTTATTTGCATCTCTTCCTGCGGGGCTAAATTTAAAGGATCAGTGAATCAAATCATTAAAGTAAAAACCCATCTCCGCCAAGCGTGAAGGAAGGAGTTAATTACTCAGATTTACTGGTTTTGGGGCAATTTGAGTTTCCTATAGACGGTGGAAACGGAGCTCTTCTTCCGCACTGACGGATCCATGGCTTGTTTGTGCATGGATTAACAGCAAAGGAAAGGCAAATCAAATAAAATTAAGTATTAATATGCAATATGCATAATTGACAAGACTTCGCTTGGAGTGCTGCTGAAAAACTTGCAACAAGGTGATAAAGTAAACAAGCAGAGGGATGAAATTCAGCTCGCACAGACTCCCCACAGCCCCAACAAGTCTGACGTACTGAGCCGCTCTGTATTTTTTATTTTCATTAAATTTATTATCTGCAGCAAAGACTCGTCTGTGGTTATGAATATGTAAAGCCGCAGCGGTGAGATTTACCTGTTGACAGGCTCCCGTTTAGGCTCAGCCAATATTTGGATTTGATTCTTTTTTTCAAAAGAGAATGATCAGCCATGCATATGAATCCACTGTCACACACTGGGGGAGCGGAGTATCCAGGTGTTGCATTCAGGCCCTGTTTACACGATGACGCTCGCGGGTGAAAACGACTAAATATTTTATCAGATGTGCCTTTCGTTTAGACGGCGACAGCGTTTTTGCGGCTTAAAAACGCAAAAATGTGAAACCACCCTCCAGAGTGGAAATCTTAAAAATGCTCCACTGTCGCGTTCCTGTAAAAACGCACTGTGCGAGTGTGTGTGTTTGTGTGTGTGTGTGTGCGCCGTGTGTGTGTGTCATGTACTGTGTGTGTGTGCCGTGTGTGTGCCGTGTGTGTGTCGTGTGTGTGCCGTGTGTGTGTGCCGTGTGTGCGCCGTGTTTGTGTGCTGTGTGTGTGTTCCGTGTGCCGTGTGTGTGTGTGTGTGTTCCGTGTGTGTGTGTGTGTGTGTGTGTGTGTGTGTGTGTGTGTGTGTGTGTGCCATGTGCCGTGTGTGTGCGCCATGTGTGTGTGTGTGCGCCGTGTGTGTGTGTGTGTGTGTGTGTGTGTGCGCCGTGTGCCGTGTGTGTGTGTGCCGTTTGTGTGTGCGCCGTGTGTGTGTGTCATGTACTGTGTGTGTGTGCCGTGTGTGTGTCGTGTGTGTGCGCCGTGTGTGTGCCGTGTGTGTGTGCCGTGTGTGCCGTGTGTGTGTGTGCGCCGTGTGTGTGTGTCATGTACTGTGTGTGTGTGTGCCGTGTGTGTGTCGTGTGTGTGTGCCGTGTGTGTGTGCCGTGTGTGCGCCGTGTTTGTGTGCTGTGTGTGTGTTCCGTGTGCCGTGTGTGTGTGTGTGTGTGTGTGTGTGTGTGTGTGTGTGCGCCATGTGTGTGTGTGTGCGCCATGTGTGTGTGTGTGTGTGTGTGTGTGTGCGCCGTGTGCCGTGTGTGTGTGTGCCGTGTGTGTGTGTGCGCCGTGTGTGTGTGTCATGTACTGTGTGTGTGTGCCGTGTGTGTGTCGTGTGTGTGCCGTGTGTGTGTGCCGTGTGCCGTGTGTGTGTGTGTGTGTGTGTGCGCCGTGTGTGTGTGTCATGTACTGTGTGTGTGTGCCGTGTGTTTCGTGTGTGTGTGCCGTGTGTGTGTGCCGTGTGTGCGCCGTGTTTGTGTGCTGTGTGTGTGTGTTCCGTGTGCCGTGTGTGTGTGTGTGTGTGTGTGTGTGTGTGCCATGTGCCGTGTGTGTGCGCCATGTGTGTGTGTGTGTGTGTGTGTGTGTGTGTGTGTGTGCGCCGTGTGCCGTGTGTGTGTGTGCCGTGTGTGTGTGTGCGCCGTGTGTGTGCATTGTTTGGAGCAATAACTCCACCTCCTCGTCTATCCAGACAAAATTGTCAGCTTTTGTTGTTCACTTCGCGCTACTAGGGAGAGAAGTAGAAGGAAGGTTCTACGCAGGCGCACAGACTTGTTGGTGTTGTGTGGCAGTGCTTCACACTACCACCTAACCGCGTGATGTGCATACTACATCGAATTTCGCACACTTTTGCGTCACCATATGCACGCAGATTTCCCCCCCAAAACGCTCGTCTAAACGCGGAATAAAAAGTGAGAACGCAACTTTTGCGTTTCCATCTAAACATAGCCTTAGAGAGTTTACAGATCAGGACCAAGTGATTTTCTATTTTTTTTGGAGCTGCTGGATGCCAAACTTTAACTGACTTATGATTTTTGTGGTTTTACCAGCCCCACTACGTACATAAGTGGATATAAAAAAATTCTAAATTCACCTGGTCACCTGCCAGAGTGGCTGAACTGAACAACAAACTAAAACTATGAATAAATATTGAATAAATATGCTTTGATTAAATATACTAAAAAACGTGTTAAACGTGCTTAGAGTCCCAGCTTAATGGTTACAGCCTCTCAGCCCGCTGTGCTCCACCTCCGGCCCTCTGCAGACTCGTCCTCCTCTTCGTTACAGCTTCACTGAGACTCCATTAGCTCTTCTGTCCATCAGCAGGCTGTGATAAGAGGTTAGTGGCGACGCTGCAACATCAGAGGTCACTCTCGTTTCCTCTCTGAAGCTCTCTGAACACTCTCTCCTGACCTGCCACTGCTTCACACAGACAGACCAAGGACTCAAACAGTCCGACAAAGAGACTTCAGATACACATCGTCTGAGTTCTGACCTGTCTTCCTCGACTCAATCTTCAGTAGGACTAGTTCACTCTGTATTCGGAGTCAATTAAGACCAACTGAGCTGCAGCTCCGTTATCTCCAGCAGGAAACTTGTTCCTGAGTTTTAAAAATACTTAACCGTGACTGTCATAATTCAGGCTGTTTAGGTGAGAACTCGATCTGACCCAAATACAGGAAGTAGACCAAAAACAGAGCATTTACTAGCCTGCAATTTCAACCTTGCACACAATTTTAATTGTGTTTAATTTCACACAACTGTCGTTCCAGGGCACTTTCACGGGTAGACGGTGGTGAAAACACAGGTTACGGGTTGCCTGGAACGCAGCATAAGGCTATATATGATTTAAGAGATGATAACTTTCAGATCCGTAAACTGCTCTGAACACACATCGCTGGTTGTCTGTTTGACATCATCATCTCTCTCTCTCTCTCTCTCTCCTTCACTCGCTGCCTGTCAGCTGCTTATTGTTCACCTTCTTCTAAAATATTAGAAACACTAAAGCAGATCCAGAAAACCCAAGACGAAAATTTGGTGTTTCTCCATTATTTCTGAAGTGTCGGCGAGTTTCGGATATTCTGTCCCACATTTTTTTTTCACTGAAAATTAGGCCCTATGTTTCCACATTTCTAAGATTTTTCTTAAAATTAAGCCTTATGTTAGGGTTAGGGTTACATTCCATCTGTAGTCCATTGCTACTGGATAATAGGTTGGGTGTAATTGGCTACCAAATTGGGAGAAAGGGGGATAAAATCTGATACACATTTGTGAAGAAGTAAATGTGGGAACATAAGGCCTAATTTTGGAAAGAAATCTCAGAAATGTGTGAACTGTGGGAACATAGGGCCTAATTTTGAAAAAATTCTTAGAAATGTGGAAACATAGGGCTGTGGGAACATAGGGGGACATAGGCACGCTCCTGCACCGAGTCCACCAAACTACAGGTGTGAAAGTGCCCTTAGAAAAGGTAATTTCCTGGTGTAGCTGGAGAATTTTGCACATGAAAGTGTGATATTTTATTCTGAATAAAAATGATAAACCTGCTGGATAAGTGCCCCGTCTTCCCCTCATCCTCCTGTGGCTGGAGGACTCACTAATAATATGTGGGACAGTATGGTTTTTAGACGGTTAATGTGATACTTTTCTAGTATCGGTATACCAAAACATGCAGACATCCACAAGCCACAAGCCACAGCTTTATACGGATAATATATGTACCTGGAGAGTTTAGCAGTTCATGTGAAAGTGTGATATTTTATTCTGAATACAGATGATAAACCTGCTGTGTGAGTGCCCCGGCTTCCCCTCAGCCTCCTGTGGCTGCAGGAATCACAGAGGAAGACGTTTCTGTCGTTGGTTTTGAGTGTACAGCGGAGCCACCTGTCACCCCCCGTCTCACCTCCACCCGCCGCCCACATCTCCCCGGTGAGACCTTCGCTCTGATGCAGCGTAGACAGATCTATGAGCTGCGCTGGTGGTAAAGTAGGCATGTTAAATTTTGCATGGATTCCCTTTGAAGTGTCAGGAGATAAAAAAGGGAAGCTCACTAGGGATGTCACCTTTCATGCACAGAAATAAAGTACGCCAAAGATATTTTTCTTCAAACAACGTTGATTTCATACGGACTTGTGGCTTCTACAGGAACAGAAAACTAAACGGGACGCACTATTTTATTTTGAAATACGGGACGATTCCATATTTTAAGGGACGGGTGCCAACCACGTTGCTATGGAACCCACTACTTCTAGGCAAGACCCGCCCTTCAATAACATTCACACGCTACTATTGGCCTTACGCAAGGTTGTTCAGGTCATATCCCCTGACCAGTCGGCTACCTTAAAGGGTAAATACCGTTTTTTTCAACCTGGACCATATTTTCCCATGTTTCTGTGTCTAAATGACTGACGGGAACAACAATCTTTGACATTGGTCCAGTATTAAGCAAGATCGCTGCAGTCGGCAGCGGCGAAAAAAGCTACGTTAGTCTTTAGTGCAAATGTGCAGCTTGTATTTACGTTCACAAAAGTGCTCGTTTTGCCGCAACCCAGTCTCACGGCAATTCGTGAAATGGTCACGTTATTTTTAATCTATTGATATGTGTTCACGGGGACGTTTTTCTCGTTTTTTTCGTGGTGGCCAGCAGGAAAATGTAAAGTAATGTATTTCAATGGGAAGCATATTTCGTGATCACAGCACGACTACGGTAGAGAGTAGTATGAAAAGTCAAAAATCCGCGTAAGGAGGTCGGTCGGGATGGTGGATGGATCAAACAATACAGGACTTTCACGCGTGTGGCGTTTTGTTTCCCCGTTGTTGTTTTCCTAATCACAACCGTCCCGTTATTGTCACGCGTCCCCAGCGGTCGTCTCCCGGCGTGTGAGGCGTCCTTTCCCCGTTGTATTTTTTCCTAAACCCAACCTCCGCCATCCCGTTGTTGTTGTCGCGTGTCCACCAGAGACCGCGGATCGTGTCCTGGGGTGTGATGTTTGCTTTCCCCGTTAATCATTTCGTGCTGGCCACCACGAAAAAAACGAGATAAACGTGTTGTTGTACACGAATCAATAGATTAAAAATAACGTGACAATTACACGAACTGCCGTGAGACCGTGGTGTTTGCCGCTGACAGGCTCAGATTCATATTCTAAGTGTCTGACAATGTTATGGAAAGGATTTATTCTTTTTTTTAAGATATGTTTTTGGGGCATTTTAGCCTTTAACAGACAGGACAACTGTAGACAGGAAAGGGGGGAGAGAGGGGGAAGACATGCAGCAAATGGCCACAGGTCAGACTCGAACCCTGAGCCGCTGCGTTGAGGACTGAGCCTCTGCATATGGGTGCCTGCTCTACCAGGGGAGCTACCCAGGCGCCCATTATTTTAACTATTTTGATAATCAGTTAATCAGTTGGAGTCATTTTTTTATGAAAAAACAGTAAAACTTCTCTGATTCCAGCTTGTTAAATGTGAATATTTTTTTAGTTTCTTCTCTCCTCTGTGACAGGAAACTGAATATCTTTGAGTTGTGGACAAAACAAGACATCTGAGGACGTCATCTTGGGCTTTTTGGGGAACACTGATCCACATTTTTCAATGTCTAAACTGAGCTGCACATATTGTGCTGACCTTTTTGTTTCAGAATTCTGAAAGTTTTGATTGTCAAACTTTCATATATATATATATAAAGTTTTATAATATTTAATATATTTTTTATGATATAAAAATCAGCAATGTAATGAAATAATTCCATCTTTTCCCAGTGCTGATTGCCGCATTTTCTAGAAATGATTAAAAAAAAAGAGGCAAATTAGTGTTTGGGAACGAAGCTTGATTGGACCACATTTCTTTGGCGAACTTTAACAAAATCAGGTTTTAGATGACTAGATGACTTGGTAAGATGTACATAACCTTGCAGTAAAGTCTAAATTTGAGAGTAAAAGACTTGTTATTCGTAGAGACGTGTCCGCATCTTAAGTCTGCTTCCTTGATCATCGCTCACCGCCTCGGAGATATTTCGGCAGGAAGAGGAAGTGACAACGACGTCAAAGGAACCGAAGCAGAGTGACAACCTGACGCCCCCCCTCTACTCTTCTCCCCCAACCAAACCTCTGCACCTGAACTCACCGAGGGTTTGCATTCCAGTTGCCGGATCGTTAGCCGGGGGTATTAGGCATCTTGCCTCGGACTTGCATCATCGCCTCTCGTCTCAAAGTTTTTGACGTGTCGTCTTTCCCCTCTTTTCCCTTCTCTCTCTCTCTCTCTCGCTCTCTCTGCCATGCAGATTATTCTCATCAGCTTCCTCTTCAACATCCTTTGAAAGAAAACAAAAGGAAAGATGGCAGGAGACTGAGGAAAAACGAACACCAGAGCCTGTTTGTTTTTTTTATTTGAGTGCAAGGGGACCTTGGTGAAGATGCAATCATATATGACGCCGTCGCAAATCTCCTTGACCCAAAAGGACGCAAACAGAGAGGATTATGGGTGAATTACCAGACAGCCTGAAAGAACAAAGATATTTCTTTCAAGTGTGTGTGCTGGTGACATAAAAAAAACAACTGTGGGATGATGTAGAGCAGCTGTATATCAGCACAGAACAGCAGTCGAGGTCGCACAAAGGTCCACGTAGTGAACTGATTCATGTTATGTGTTCATATTTCCAGTTGCCCACACACAGAAACATATCCACAGACTAAGATCCCATCAACGGCTAACAAAGGAACAGTCCTCCAGTATAAGAAGACATTGTCTACAGCAGAATGTCATGCCCATATAGAGCCGTCTATAAAGCTGAAGTTTCTCTAACTATAAAGCTGAAGTTTCTCTAACCGCCACTAGATGTTGATCTAAGAAAACTGACTATTTTTTAGCTCACTAGATGGCGCTCTTTTTTTCCACAACACACTGAATTGTCATTCCTTGAGCATTTCTTTTTTAAACCAAGAGCCTGTGGAGGTGGGCGCGGTTTGCAGTCAGCTGCAGTAGAGAGATGCGGGGATAGCTACGGTGGCCAAGACGGTTCAACCCAAACACAAAAGCTACAACACAAACGCAAAAGCTACAACACTAATGCAAAAGTTACAACACCATCACAAAAGCCACAACACTAACGCAAAAGCCACAATACTAACGCAAAAGCCACAATACTAACGCAAAAGCCACAACACAAACACAAAAGCCACAACACTAACGCAGAAGCCACAACACTAACGCAAAAGCTACAACACACGCAAACGCAAAAGCAACAACACAAACACAAAAGCTACAACACAAACGCAAAAGCCACAACACAAACGCAAAAGCCACAACACAAACACAAAAGCTACAACACTAACGCAAAAGCCACAACACAAACACAAAAGCTACAACACAAACGCAAAAGCTACAACACAAACGCAAACGCTACAACACAAACGCAAAAGCCACAACACAAACACAAAAGCCACAACACAAACACAAAAGCTACAACACAAACGCAAAAGCTACAACACAAACGCAAACGCTACAACACAAACGCAAAAGCCACAACACAAACACAAAAGCCACAACACTAACGCAGAAGCCACAACACTAACGCAAAAGCTACAACACACGCAAACGCAAAAGCAACAACACAAACACAAAAGCTACAACACAAACGCAAAAGCAAAAGCCACAACACAAACGCAAAAGCAAAAGCCACAACACAAACACAAAAGCTACAACACTAACGCAAAAGCCACAACACAAACACAAAAGCTACAACACAAACGCAAAAGCTACAACACAAACGCAAACGCTACAACACAAACGCAAAAGCCACAACACAAACGCAAACGCTACAACACTAACGCAAAAGCCACAACACACGCAAACGCTACAACACAAACGTAAAAGCCACAACACAAACGCAAACGCTACAACACTAACGCAAAAGCCACAACACACGCAAATGCTACAACACAAACGCAAACGCTACAACACAAACGCAAAAGCTACAACACAAACGCTACAACGCAAACGCTACAACACAAACGCAAAAGCCACAACACAAACGCAAACGCTACAACACAAACGCAAAAGCCACAACACAAAAGAAAACGCTACAACACAAACGCAAACGCTACAACGCAAACGCTACAACACAAACGCAAACGCTACAACACAAACGCAAACGCTACAACACAAACGCAAAAGCTACAACACAAACGCAAAAGCCACAACACAAACGCAAACGCTACAACGCAAAAGCTACAACACAAACGCAAAAGCCACAACACAAACGCAAACGCTACAACACAAACGCAAACGCTACAACACAAATGCAAAAGCCACAACACAAACGCAAACGCTACAACACAAACGCAAAAGCCACAACACAAACGCAAACGCTACAACACAAACGCAAACGCTACAACACAAACGCAAAAGCTACAACACAAACGCAAACGCTACAACGCAAACGCTACAACACAAACGCAAACGCTACAACACAAACGCAAACGCTACAACACAAACGCAAAAGCTACAACGCAAACGCAAAAGCCACAACACACGCAAACGCTACAACACAAATATAGTGACAATGGAAGTGAGCATGTTGTTGACAAACGGAGCCGGCGGATGAGCAGGAGGAAAGTTCTTGTATGTTTTGAGAAGTAAGTGAGTAAGTAAGTTCTGTTGTATTTGTTTTCGGGGTTTGTGTGCGTTTCATTTTGCATCGTTTGTGTAGTTGGTTGTGTTGTGTGTATGTGCAGCTCGTTTGTGTATTTGGTTGTGTTGTCTGTATTTGCAGCGTGTTTGTGTAGTTGGTAGTGTTGTGTGTATGTGCAGCTCGTTTGTGTATTTGGTTGTGTTGTGTGTATTTGCAGCTTGTTTGTGTATTTGGTGGTGTTGTGTGTATTTGCAGCTCGTTTGTATATTTGGTTGTGTTGTGTGTATTTGCAGCGTGTTTGTGTATTTGTGTGTATTTGCAGTGTGTTCGTGTATTTGGTTGTGTTGTGTGTATTTGCAGCTTGTTTGTGTATTTGGTTGTGTTGTGTGTATGTGCAGCTCGTTTGTATATTTGGTTGTGTTGTGTGTATTTGCAGCGTGTTTGTGTATTTGTGTGTATTTGCAGCTCGTTTGTGTATTTGGTTGTGTTGTGTGTATTTGTAGCGCGTTTGTGTAGTTGGTGGTGTTGTGTGTATGTGCAGCTCGTTTGTATATTTGGTTGTGTTGTGTGTATTTGCAGCGTGTTTGTGTATTTGTGTGTATTTGCAGTGTGTTCGTGTATTTGGTTGTGTTGTGTGTATTTGCAGCTCGTTTGTGTATTTGGTTGTGTTGTGTGTATTTGCAGCTCGTTTGTGTATTTGGTTGTGTTGTGTGTATTTGCAGCTCGTTTGTGTATTTGGTTGTGTTGTGTGTATTTGCAGCTCGTTTGTGTATTTGGTTGTGTTGTGTGTATTTGCAGTGTGTTCGTGTATTTGGTTGTGTTGTGTGTATTTGCAGCTTGTTTGTGTATTTGGTTGTGTTGTGTGTATTTGTAGCGCGTTTGCTAAATGCTGCGCATGTGTTAATGAAGCTGTTTTCTTATTTTGCTTGTGTTTGGTGTTTTGTCTATTTGCATGTGTTTTCTGAAGTTGCAGGGCTTTTGCCCCTGTCGGGCCACCGTACATTTGCCTTGACATTTGCTTTGAGTTGATGCAACTGAACAGACATGAACCGCTGCATGTTTGCCGTGTGTTGTGCTATAAGTTGGAGTGTCTCTGTGACTCAGATTCTTGAACATGTATTGTAGTGGGAGAATAAAAGCGGCTGTGATGGAGCGTTCTGGAGCAGGGTGAGATAAAGGTTTCCTTTGATGCGATGACAGTCGTGACTCAGTGGCTGCAGCGCTGCTTTGGGTCGGGTGCCTGCTGGGAAAAGCTCTGACTTCTCTTTAATATCATTTCTAAAGAAATCACTCGCAGCTCCCGGCGGCTTCGCATATTTTGAGCGCTGAGGGCGCAAAGCAACAGAGGTTAAATACATTTCAACTTTTTTTTTTTTTTTTTTTTTTTAAAAGAACACTGTTGCTCTTGGAAAGTGTTTCCAGCAGTCACTTGGCAACAACAGCCGCTACGGCCACCGCTGCCCTCAGTACGGTGTAGATCTGGCAGACAGCGAAGGCCTTCAGTGGGACATGACGTCGCTTTGATTGACAGGTGACCGACATTAAAGACGTCCAGGCGGACTCGTACCTGCAACCTCTGTCACCCCCCGTCAGTCAGCTGCGGAAGAGCTGCTAGTTCCTCAGTATGTCGATGTTATTTAAAGGTGTGTGATTATTCAGTGGATGTTTAATAAGAGCAGTAGCAAAAATAAATGGTTTCTTGGCAAGACCCACCCTGCGTACGATTTAAGGACTCCGAGGGCACGTTCAATCTCATAAAGGTGTCCGGCATATTGCTACGGTTTCCTGGTTGAAGGACATGTTTTCCTCGGAACGGTGTGAAACGGTGTGCGACAGCTTTGAGAGATGTTTTCTCTCGTTTGGTGGGTGTGTCTCGTTTATCAGCTGTGTCACAGGTGATACCCAGTCAGCAGAGACGTGTCTGTAAACTCGTGATAATAAAAAGGCAGAGCGCTTGTGCGCACAACGTGTAAATGCCCATAAAAATCTTAAAAAAAACAAAAAATACATGTGAAAAAGTGAATCCTTAGGATGAACTGGATCTGTGGATGGCTACATTAGTGATTTACTTACAGGCCCGTTAGCCTATTATCAATGGTTTATTTATCACAAATAGGCTGATTTATATTTCCCAATAATACGTTGGATTCATGTTAAGACAATTTCAATAAAATTTAAATAATTTGGTGGCCTCCCTGCAGTAACTCAGTAACCCCCTGTTGAACATCTCTGTTTTACAAGACATTTTGTAGAGATGAAAGGATGTGTTGTAGAGCTTAGATCAGGCCCAAAAAGTGTGTCCCAGCCCGGCCCGGCCCGACACATTAACTGTAATTATGAGCCCGAGCCCGATTTAAACCCGACAATGTTTTAATACGTGGGCCGTTATAACTGACGTTCTCAACTACAATTCAGAGTTGTTTGAACTACAGAAATCTGTTTAGATTTATCTTAATGAATAATGCAACTAGGATGAAGCATGTAAACTGCTGTTAGTTTATTCAGAATAGAACGGATCGCAAATGGATCTGAATGAAGGAACGTAAAAAAAAACCTCGACCCTATAAGCTCCCTCAGCTGAATAGTGAGGGGAACAGATCAAGGCAGCAACATAATCAAAGACCTGGAACCATATAGGAGACTTTCTGGTCTCCATCACCTAATTAATACTGTCCTTCACCACGGTCTGCACGCCGACGCACTGGCTGACAACGTGCCGGATATAGGAGAGACCATATCCACTGCTAAAGGACTCGTGGTTGGTCAATTATCGAAGACAGTGCTGCAGATGGGGGAGACACGATTTAGCACAGTTTACCTCACACTCAAGTCAGTGCAGGACATCCACCCAGACAACCCAGTCTCACAGCAGTTCGTGTAAATGTCACGTTATTTTTAATCTATTGATACGTGTTCACGGGGACGTTTTTCTCATTTTTTACGTGGTGGCCAGCACGAAAATGTGAAGTAATGTATTTCAATGGGAAGCATATTTCGTGGTCACAGCACGAAAATGGTAGGGAGTAGTATAAAGAGCCAAAAATCCGCGCAGGGACGCTGGTCGGGGGGGTGGATGGGTCAAACAACACAGGACTTACACCCGGGCGAGCGGGGATCGCGTCCCGCGTGTGGCGTTTTGTTTCCCGTAGTCTTCGTAATCCCAACCGTCCCGTTATTGTCACGCGTCCCCAGCGGTCGTCTCCCAGTGTGTGAGGCGTCCTTTCCCTGTAGTGTTTTTCCTAAACCCAACCTCCGCCATCCCGTTATTGTGGCGCATCCCCAGCGGCCGTCCCCAGCGGCCGTCTCCTGGCGTGTGAGGCGCCCTTTCCCCGTAGGGTATTTCGTGCTGGCCACTACGTAAAAAACGAGAAAAACGTATCAATAGATTAAAAATAACGTGACATTTACACGAACTGCCGTGAGACTGGGTTGACCCAGAGCTACGGGAGAAGCTGGAGTGGCAGAGCTTTCTCCCCACCCAATTATGCTGATAAAGTAGGCTAATGATTAAAAAAAACACAAATGCTTGATCAAGGGCCAGGCCCGGCCTGAGGATAGTGGCGGAAAATCTTGGCCCGTGGGTCGGGTCAAGTTCGGGCTCGGGTTCGGGCAGAGAATCTAAACTCTAATGTGTTGGTCTGCTCCTTGTTGTTGTTGGGCGTCCGCTCCACGCTGAGTTGCGGGAAAAACCGACGAACGGACAGAAAGAGGGAACAAACGAAGTTCAGTGTGACCCGAGGAAGCGAGACGGATCACAGACAACACAACAAAACCAATCACTACGGGCTTTGTACTGTACTGGAACAACTTCTTCAAAGATGGTTGATTTAAAAAAAAAAAGAAAGGATGTTAAACAGTTGCTTTCAAGTGCTGAGGAACACCGAGATGTTGATGTTAACTCTACTGTTAGTCTTTGAAAAGTGCTGGCGAGCCACACACAGACGCATTAAAACAACTTTGAACTGCTAAATTGTTCTAAGCAACATGGCCGCAGGAAATATTTCTGCATTTTGAAAGCCGCGTAAGCCTCAGCTGAGATAAAGAGCGTCAATGTTAAATTCATGTCTAGTATTTCCTATGAAAGGGAACAGCATCAAAGGCACGAGGCAGAGTGGCCCACAGCAGAAAGAAAATGAATGTAGAAGAATGTCTCTCTAAGCGTTTCGGTTTATAATAATAATTCAGAGCGAAGACAGTTTGTGTCTGCAGCCCGAGCCAGAAAACATTTCCATAAAGTGGTTGTGGTTGGGGTTTTTGCTGAGGTGGCAGATAGACGCTGAAAGCTGCAGAGGACTCACAGTCAGACAGGACAAGTATTCAAGGACCAGTTTCATGTTTGCTTTTTTTTCTCAACCCTATGTTCCTATGTTTTTGTGTCTAAGTGACTGATGGGAACAACAATCGTTGACATTGGTCCAGTATTAAGTGAGATCGCTGCAGTCAGCAGCAGTGAAACAAGCTACATTGTAAGTTGAAAGGTCAATCGTCCAGCTTGTATTTACCTTCACAAAAGTGCTAATTTTGCCGCTGACAGACTCAGATTATTATTCTAAGTGTCTGACAACATTATGGGAATGATTTCTAAGGAGGTCGACCTTTTCTGTTAAAAACTAAGATCCTTTTTTTAAACGTAAAAACATCCGCGAAATTGCATTCGCTGAAGCCACCAGACTCCATGAAAATAAACAGGAATTTTAGCATCGTAAAATACACTTCATTCAAAGTCAACAGAAACAGAAAGGTCTAAAAGGGATCCGTTCCGTTCCATAATGTTGTCAGACACTTAGAATAGTAATCTGAGCATATCAGTGGCAAATAAAGCACTTTTAGTAGACCAAATTGACGATGCACATTTGCCCTTTAGGGTAACATTGCAGCCCGTTCTGTGGCTGCCGGTTAAAGCGTTCACGCTTAATACTGGACCAATTTGAAAGATTGTTGTTCCCATCAGTCACTTAGACACAAAACCATAGTAAATTGGGTCCAGGTTGAACAAAACGGTAGTTACCCTTTAATGTATTTCCATTACAATTTCAGTACGGAACCAACAAGTATGTACAAGACTAGAATGTAGTGTTTTGTTGTGGGGTGTGCTAGATACTGGAGCCTCTGGGAGTGCTGTTGGAGCCGTCTTACATTTACATTTTGCTGCATTAAAGTGCTCATATTATACTTTTTGGCTTTTTCCCTTTATTGTGTTATATATCTTTTTTGTGCATGTTATAGGTTTACAAAGTGAAAAAGCCCAAAGTCCACCCCAAAGGGACTTACCATCTCCAACAGAAAACACTGTTCACAAACTGCTCCAAACAGCTCTATTGTAGTCCAGCCTTTACTTCAGAGACAAACGTGGTCACTTTGGAACACACGTTATAATGCTCGCCTAGCTGCTAGCATGGCACGCCCTCATACTCTGCTTCTGACTGGCTAGTAGTCCTTACCTAGCTACTGTCAGGGCACGCCCTCATACTCTGCTTCTGACTGGCTAGTAGTCCTTACCTAGGTACTGTCAGGGCACGCCCTCATACTCTGCTTCTGACTGGCTAGTAGTCCTTACCTAGGTACTGAGCATGTGCGACTCCCAACAAAGATGGAACAGAAGTGAGATGTCTCACTCTGTAGCTAAAACAGAGAGCTCAACACACAGGGTGAAAAGCTGCAGCAATGTGCAGTACAACAAAAATATGGTGCTTTTTGAAAATTAAACCATTCTGGTACAACCTCTAAATACAATTATGAACCTGAAAATTAGGATAATATGAGAACTACCATTGTGCCATTTCTATGGTAGATAATAGCTGTTCTCCACATTACACAGTTCATTTTAAAACTGTTATTTCCTACTAGGCTGCAAGCTGAGAGACTTCATATTTCTATTCAAACACAAAGAAAAAACAGGTCAGTGTCAATTCATAATACTGTTTGCTGTATGCGTTGCTGTGTTTCCACGTGGCTGCCAGAGACTTACTGCTCCCCCACAGAACCCCCCAGCCCACACAATGCATCCATTTAGACCTTTAATATTAACGACGGTAAAAACAAAAGCTTCATTCTTCCAGAAGAAATTCATAACATGAAAGATTTAGTGTTGTTTTATTTGACTGAAATGCTGAAAGAAAAGAAATACGCAGCACAAGTGCACACACACGTTTTTTTCCTCCCATGATTCCACTGGGGGTCTCCTGCCAGGCCGTCTTCTGGAGCGTTCTCCTTTCAGCCTGTAGCACATTGCCCGTCTGTGATAATGGGATGTGGAGAGTGAGAAAAAAAAAAAGCTTTTGGCATCCTGGCTCTCCCCAGTCAGCAGCCAGCAGACTTCTTATGAGATTAGACCTTTTTAGGCAGCCAAGTCAGTCGACTTGTCTGTCTCCGCCGTTCCTCCCGGCCTTGCCCCAGCGGGCTTTTAGAGCGCCGGGTCCTTTGCACTATCTGCCACCGCTCTGAAGGCTGGCCAAAGCGGTCGCAGCAGGGGTGGAGTGGTAACTGGAGAAGACGGTCAGAAGGAATATCTGCTGCTTTAACAACTCATGAAGATGATTCCACAGTATATGCAACTGCTGCCTAATGGTGTTGGTTATATATCTATATATTTTTGTTATACGTCTCTTATATGTTGAGAACAGGAATCCTTCCCCTCGCCCTTTATGTTGGTAGATTCAAAAACATCCAGGAAGATGAAAGGTTGTGCGAACTATGTGAATTAGGAGAAGTTGAGAATGAAATTCCATTTTCATATGTATTGTCCTAATTATGATGAGTTAAGAACAAAATCGCAATATGGACTAGTGCAATATCCAAATCGCAGGGGGGGGGTAAACCGTTCTGAACGTCTCAACGTCCCGGCATACAAATCCTATCCTACAGACTAAAGAAAAAAAAATCTTTGTTTGGTACAGATCCTCGCAAAAATCACACAATAATCATTTTAATTTTAATATTTTTCAATGGAAATGATACAAAATTGTAGCCTAGAAATCTAGACGCACCCTAGCGGGTGGGAACTGTGGGGAAATAGGTACTAATTTTGAAAAGAAATCTTAGAAATGTGGGAACATAGGGCCTAATTTTCAGTGAAAATTGTTTTTTAGAAATGTGGGAACATAGGCACGCTCCCAATCTCAGGCCCTGCTGCAAACGAAAAAGAAAAAGAAAACCTCCTTACTGCAAGGCTTCTGGCAGAAACTAAAGCTCATTTAGGTTATTACGTTACCTCTGGTGTAAACAGAAAACTGTGCAGGGAGCCTACAGGTAGTCCATTAACACAGCTCTGAGGGTGTAAAGGGGAAGAATTATGACCACTAACAATGTACATGGCAAGAAATTCAACTGCAGCCGCTAGTGTGGATCTGAATAATACACTTTTATTATAGAGAAAGATAGAAAACATGCATCTACATTCACTTTAATTTGCCCGGCCATTTCTAAAGACTGCACTATAAGGATACTAGTAATTTTGCTGTAATTTCTTTAGAATATGAATCCCTTTAATAGTTTTTAAGTATCACTGACCTGGATGTAAAACACAAAGCTCAGCACTACCTAATGTCATTAAAACCTCATTAACTCTGTGCACGCTGTTGCCGCCTGCTGCTCTCTGTCCTCCGTGCACGGCAGCGGCACTCTGCTCGCCATCCCGTCTCTCTCTCTCTCTCTCTCTCTCTCTCCCTCTCCCTCTCTCTCCCCCCTCTCTGATTGGCCGGCCTTGCTTTTGAAGCCTCTCCAATTAAAATCCATTGTCCTGGCGGCGAGAGCACTCCACCCCCGCTGTAGGTTAATTATGTCATTACCCGCTTGTTGGTGAGATTGTTTGATGAAATATGAGTGTAATAAAAAAAATACATGGCCAAAGGCAATATTAAAATGAGGCCCGGCGCTTGGGAGAGATAAGATCGGCAGGCTCCTCTGCGCTGTCAGCTTCATCATTCACATCACGAGGTAAATGTTGGCGCCGATACAGGCGGGCAAGAACACAAATAAGATGCTCCGAGCGCTCCAACAGACAGACAAGAGTGGGACTGGAAAGGGGGACCACTCATTCATCCCAAAAATGTTATTTCTATGCAAATGAAAGGAGGCAGGAATTAGAGACATGGAAAGGGGGAGATGGTTGTGAGTCCCGCCAGTTACCATGGGGACTGAAATCTCATAATCATAAGAGTCGAGCGGGGCATGGAGCAGATGAGTAGATGAGTGGAGCCAAGAGGGCGGAAGAAGGACCGGGGTAGTTTTTTAAAGGACGTAATACTCAAGACGCACACTGTGGGGGGCTGTCTGAACAAAAGCGTGCTTTTGCCACACTTTTAGTGAGACGGAGAATACTCCTGGCTACCCCCCCCCCACACCCCCCCACCCCCATCCCCCCAGCTCCTTCTGGCTGAAAGACATGATTTCGTTTCTAAACCTAGAGAAGATCAAGTTTTCTCTCAGAGGGGTTAGTGTGAGGGATTTCTAAAAAAGTGGAAGCCTTTTACTTCCTAATTTAACTTCTATCTAAGTCTATCTGTTCTCCCTCCTGAATAAGTTGGTTAATTGACAAATTCCAGTAATGCTGTGTGTGTGTGTGTGTGTGTGTGTGTGTGTGTGTGTGTCTGACCTATATCATTGCTTAATTCTTGCTCCTTTTTTTGTACTTGACATTTATTTATTGATTTTTCAGCTGTTTATTTTTGCCATTCTTGCCATATATGTTTTTGCTTAATTTTTGTCATTTTTTTTTAAATTTATTTTATTTCTTCTTATTATTTCAGTCCTTACAGAAAAATGCGGAGTTTTTTTGTGATTGTTGCGGACAAAAATCCTTGATTATGCGGCACGTTTTCTTAAAAAATGCGATGGAATATGCGGGATATTTATGCAATTTTATGCGATGAAATTGCGGGAACTTGCAAAAATTGCGGTTTCATCGTGGCTTCATCGCGGGGTTTGCAGCTTTTCGATGATGTTCACGTTGCGTAATTACGTCACTTCATAACGTTCCCATGGCAACAGGGAAAAATGGCTGCTCTTGTGTGAAGTAAACGCCACATTTTTCAACTTTCTGCTAAGATATATGTGTGACTTTTTTGCAACGAAAATGCGGGGATTATGAAATCATGCAAGCCCCGCATATTTTGCGCAGAAATCGGCAATTTATGCGGCGAAAGTGCGGCGTATTTGAAAAAATGCGGCCCCTGCATAAATATGCAGACTTTGGCTGATTATGTATTGAATTATGCGATTGCGTAATCGCATTCTTCTGGAGGGACTGATATTTGTGTACTCATGGGGTGAGCTGTTGTTGCCGTCAGTGTTGGCCAAGTTACTTCCAAAATGTAATACATTATAGATTACTAGTTACTGTCTGTGTTTGAGAGTAATTAGTTATATTACAATATTACTGTCTCTGAATTGTAATGCGTTACACTACTTTTGAGTTACTTTCACCAAAAATAAAAGAGGAAGTTTGACTTGGCAGGTAGCTTGTGAATTTCACCACGGGATCAACAAAGTCTCATCTTTGTCCCCTATATACATCATCATTTATTCATATTAGTTTGTATTAGTAATCTGAATCTGCAAAGTAACTGAGGTAAGTAAAACGTAGGCTACAATAGCCTACTTGACTCTGACTTGTGGTGGACTAGATTGAATCAAAGTAGCCTACAGCATAGTTACTTTCCACCGCTGATAAAATGTAATGGTATTTATGTGTAGCAAGACTAAACATTAATTCCCGACATGTTTCTATCTGTCAGCTGCTGGGACACACTGCTGTCTGCGCTGACGTACCGTCACCTGTTGGGACACAGATGATGTCCGTACCGTCTCTGGTTCTGGCTCTGACCACGGGAACAGACGGGACAGCTCGCTTCAACGCAGCGTAATAACTCAATAACTAAATAATAACTAAAAATAATGTCCATCTCGCAAATGTATCTGTCCCTGCAGTCATCTCAACCACCGAATACAGAAACAGGAAATAATAGTCGCGGCTTTTTTCTCTGTGCCAAAATGTTTCGCGGCGTTGGTGAATTCTTAAAAAAACAAAAGCCACAAAATGTTGCGTTAAAATGCATTATAATATACACACATACATGCATATATACATACTTACACACATATACACACATACATGCATATATACATACTTATGTAACCGATGTGTTCTTACTATTTGTTATATTTCACCAAAAATCCATCTTTGTTGATATTTTATTTTTCTGTATAAATCTGGGTTAGTATGTATTTATTTTGGGGAGCTTTTATTTTGTAATTGTATTCTGGCGGTGTGACCGTTGACCTGTTAGTGATGTCACTTCCTGTGTTGTCGCGCTATTCTCCTCAGTAGCGGTACGCTATGCTGAGGAGAGGTAAGACAATCTGAGCGCTCTGGTTCAAAGCGGCTTAAAACATGTTAAAACCGCTAAGTAGAAGTTCTTACTATACTTTAACTGTCACTAGCTTTGTTCTTTGTCATGGTGATATTTGTTTGAATGTATACATACAGTTTTATTGTGTACAGCATTTTATGTGTGAGATGCTAGCTCACTTCTCTCAGGCTAGCTTAATGAAGAGCACACGTGTGGATTCTTATGCGCTGGCTCTTTTCTCCCTCCCTTTTAAAGCAGCCATATTATGCTCATTTTCAGGTTCATAATTGTATTTTAAGGTTGTACCAGAATAGGTTTACATTACATACAATTTTCAAAAAACACCATATTTTTGTTGTACTGCACCGCTCTCTCTCACTGCTGCAGATCCTCTTTTCAGCTGGTCTCTGTTTTAGCTACAGAGTGAGACCTCTTTTCTTCTTCTTCTGTACTATCTTTGATTGCACTCGCACATGTGCAGTAGCTCAGATGTAGCTCATGTCAGCTAGCTAGCTCCATAGACAGTAAAAGAAAGGCTGTTTCTACAACTTCGGTCAGTTACAAGGCAGGATTAGCTGGGAGACTTCTAAATGAGGGCGCACATGTAAGTAGTTCTTTTGTAGATTATGGTGAACTTGTGTGTGTTGTAGCAGTGCTTTGCTATTGAGAATGAGGTAGCATGCTAGCGTTAGCATGCTAGCATTAGCGTTAGCATGCTAACGCTAACGCTACGAGCTAATGGTTGCGGTTAGCCTGCTCGTTTCGGCTTGTGATGTCACAAGCCGTGCAGAGTTTGACCAGCTCACCCAGAGACTGAAGGCAGGACACATTCAGAAACCGTATCTCACTCTAAACAGCATGGGTGGATTTTTTTCAAAGTTTGTATGTGTGTGGAAGCACCAGAGACACAAAATAACACCCCAAATCCCAGAAAAAGTGATTTTTTCATAATATGGGCACTTTAAAGGTGTGCGTGTGGGAACCCAGAGTTGCTGTACTGATTTAATGTGTGTTGTACACACATTGTGAATACTCCCCTTGTTTTTTTTTATGACACAAATGTTATTTTTATACATGTTTTTTTTTTTGTTTGTTCATGTTTATATTTTACATTTATTAATGAAATATAAAAATTGCCGTTGGTATGTGGGGGAATGGTTTTGATTTTATAATGAGATTTTGACTATACGATCACATTGAAATGTATTTTGTTATATTATTTTAATAAGAACACTGCACGTGTTACTCAGTAGCGGTACGCTATGCTGAGGAGAGGTGTGCGTGTGGGAACCCAGAGTTGCTGTAATGTGTGTTGTACACAGGTATGTATGCATAATAAACTCCCTGTCCAACTGGCAAAGCAGAAGATGTCTGTCGTCCATTACTACACAGAGTCAAATTAAAGGAGTGTCAGGCCAGACCGGCTACACTTACACACTATACACACATACCTGCATATATACATACTTACACACTATACACATATATGCATATATACATACATACACACTATACACATACATGCATATATACATACTTACACACTATACACATATATGCATATATACATACTTACACACACACACACACACACACACACACACACACACACACACACACACACATATACACACATACATGCATATACACATACTTACACACTATACACACACATACATGCATATATACATACTTACACACTATACACACATACATGCATATATACATACTTACACACTATACACACATACCTGCATATATACATACTTACACGCACATATACACATACATGCATATACACATACACGCTATACACACATACATGCATATATACATACTTACACGCACACACACACACACACACACACACACATACATGCATATATACATACTTACACGCTATACATGCATTTATACATATTTACACACTATACACACATACCTGCATATATACATACTTACACGCACATATACACATACATGCATATATACATACTTACACACTATACAAACATACCTGCATATATACATACTTACATGCACATATACACATACCTGCATATATACATACTTACACGCACATATACACATACATGCATAATACATACTTACACGCACACATACACACATGCATTCATATATACACACATGCATACACATACATATACACATTTTTTTTCTGTTCCAGCTATCACCTACCGGTGTCCACATTTCATCTGTCAGTTAAATTAAACTTAAAGGTCCGCATCTGAATTTCTTTTAAGGTCACGGGTCCGGAACGATTGGTAATAAAAAAACATTTTATCAACTCACTTTTAACTTTTAAGCAACCAACATTCAAGTGAGTACTCAGTTTCCCTGGTCGGCTTTTGTACTGACTGGAATTTACTTCTTTTTTTTTCAGCTTCTTGCAGTAAAAGTAAGGACGTTTTTGTTGCTTTTTTTGACGTATTTTTCTGCTTGATTCAATGTTTTTTCAGGGTTTTTGTGCCCTTTTTTCAGCGTTGATAAAGTGATAACACAGTACTATGATTAGGGTGGACGAAATAACAGAAACACCAGTCAGTAGAACACAATACAGTTCATCAGCTTAAAGCTATAGTCACTCCCTCCAGAAAAACATGATTATGCGATCGCATAATTCAATGCATAATCAGCCAAAGTCTGCATATTTATGCGGGGGCCGCATTTTTTCAAATACGCCGCATTTTCGCCGCATAAATTGCTGATTTACGCGCAAAATATGCGGGACTTGCATGATTTCATAATCCCCGCATTTTCGTTGCAAAAAAAGTCACATATATCTTAGCAGAAAGTTGAAAAATGTTGCGTTTACTTCACACAAGAGCAGCCATTTTCCCCTGTTGCCATGGGAACGTTATGAAGTGACGTAATTACGCGACGTGAACATCATCGAAAACTGCAAACCCCGCGATGAAGCCACGATGAAACCGCAGTTTTTGCAAGTTCCCGCAATTTCATCGCATAAAATTGCATAAATATCCCGCATGTTCCATCACATTTTTTAAGAAAACGTGCCGCATAATCAAGGATTTTAGCCCGCAACAATCACAAAAAAACTCTGCATTTTTCTGGAAGGACTGTATAGTGCGTAGTTTCTAAGTAATGACAACGACACATGTCGGCGCGTCCACATGATACAACTCGATCAATTCACTCGAGTTTCTGTGTGGGAAAGTCAGCGGACGCCACAATCTTCTGAACATAGTCATACTGAGAAATCCAGAGAGAGTTATGTGGAGCTGGTAGTATTAATTAGCTTTGTAGCAACTCATTTGGCAATGGCTCGAATGTAACGGCCGTTCATTAATATAAAAACATTACGCACTACAGCTTTAACAAACTGCATGCTCCAAAATGACCATACAGTTGAATCAACACCTCTCTTCAACTTTTTCAACAAAAAAACTGAATATTCTTTCAAATACCTTCATGCAGGACTGTGTTGTGTAGACTGAATTAGTTTGAGTGAGCAGTGTTCCTACAGCTGCGCCAACATTCACACACGATGATGTTGTATATTTATATTGCACTTCATTCCTACCAGGTGGCATTTGTTTTGTTGTATTATCCATGCCATGTTACCATATTCTCAAGTCAATACAAAGCAGTTTTTTTTTTTTTTTTATTGAAATTTAATTTACATCTCATCTTCCCACGTCGGTGAAACCTCAGAGGCTTCCAGCCGTGGCGCTCCCGCTCAGTGTTGCGTAACCGCGTGTAAGGCGTCATCCGCTCCGAGCAAAACAAACCTCTTTCGCTTCTCACCTCTTCGCCTGCATCATCGCCCTGCATGACACCGGCACATTGGCCAAGTAGCTCTCTGCGAAAGCCGCTACTAAAATCATGAAACATTAACGGTGCTGAGAGCAATTACGTCTCTCCATAGCCAGAGGGGCTGCGTTCATTTATTATGCATCTGTTGCTTTCCCCCCCCCACCCCTCTCCCACGTCCGGCTTTCTCAAACTGCGGGGCAGGTTAGAGCCCGAGTGTTGCCGGCTGAGATCTTGCCACTATTAAGGGAATTAAATCCAGCTAAGAGGGCCTCTCAGAGAGAACATAAATTCTCCATTATCTCCCCTTCTTGGTGGCCTCCTGCATCCCTCTTCTCCAGCAGCGGCAGACGCTGATTTTTTTACTGCCGTGTTCCCATTTTACCCTCAGAACTCGTCTGCTGGAGACTCTTAAAGCCCCCGCCGGATAAACACAAGATGGGTTGTATGAGCGCTTCAGTCTCTTCTCCCCTCTCTTTTTTTGTCTCCCCTTAATGTTCTGTTTGTGACACGCAACTTCAAAAAAAAAAACATTAACATAAAAGCCCGCTGTGCCTGCAGAGGTTGATGATACTGCCGCTGCAGGAAGTGATGCGCTGACAGATTGTATGGCTTTTTGTTTTCCTATTTTCTCTGTTTTTTTATGGCTTTTGAACCTAAGTCTCTCTGTGTTATATGAGAGCACTGTTGATCTGTGTAAAGTGGCTTGAAATGTACTCTGAAACCCATTAATGCCATAAATAATGTATTAAATATGACTTCATAATGCATGATGTGGTATGACAATACCTAAACCCCAACTATGATCATTGCGTAAGGTCAAATATAAAGAAGGTTCCTAATTACTGTATGCATTTTGCATTAGAAGATAAAAAGGCATTTGATGGTGCGGTCTGCAGTTGTAATGGTGGAACAATGTGTTTGTGATTTGACAGAATGCACCATTATGTGCACAGCAGATATAAACAGCTGTGACAGTTGGGTCGGAGGCATAAAACTCTAGCGTACACGGAGTGTAAACCAGTCATCAATGAAGTCATAAAGCAGTATGTACACCTGGGTTGGGTTTTATAAATGTGTGAAAATCAGTGTGTGTTTTAATCCAAGCTACAATCTTTTTTTCTAATCTTAACTAGTCGTTTTGGTGTCTAAACTTAACTGTCATCGCTGCATGACGCACAACTTTTTTTTCTGATAAACTCAAATGTATGTTAACGCTCACACCCTGCTACGTCATGCTATGCCCTGCTACGTCATGCTACGTCATGCTTTGCCCTCCTACACCCTGCTACGTCATGCTATGCCCTGCTACGTCATGCTATGCACTGCTACACATTGCTACGCCCTGCTACATCATGCTACGCCCTGCTACGTCATGCTACGCCCTGCTACCTCATGCTACGCCCTGCTACCTCATGCTATGCCCTGCTACACCCTGCTACATCATGCTACGCCCTGCTACCTCATGCTATGCCCTGCTACACCCTGCTACATCATGCTACGCCCTGCTACCTCATGCTATGCCCTGCTACACCCTGCTACGCCATGAACTACTACAACTACTACTATTTCTAGTCATAGTTCCATTACTTTTATTGTGACTATTATCGCCACTGTTCATCACACCCCCAACCGGCACCGTCAGACACCGCCCACCAAGAGCCTGGGACTGCCGAGGTTTCTCCCTAAAAGGGAGTTCTTCCTCGCCACTGTCACACTAAATGCTTGCTCTTGGGGGAATTACTGGAATAGTTGGGTCTTATAGAGTGAAATTATAGAGTGTGGTCTAGACCTACTCTATCTGTAAAGTGTCTTGAGATAAATTGTGCGTCAGCGTCAGTTCTGGCAGGCCAGGTAGTCAAGACGCTGCTAACTGCTATTGGTCAACAACACGGTCTCATCAGCTGATCTGCATCAGCTAAGTTGCAGCAGCTGATCTGCATTAGCGCATCAGCTGGTCACTCCCCTCGCTGCTAAATGGCTACACTCAACAGGGCACGCTACTTAAGCTGATTCAGTTAGCTCCTTCTGCTTGCTGCCTTAGCTGCTCCTAAATGCTGCTACTTTAGCTTGTTCCTACTGCTGCTTTAGTTTGCTCCAAATGCTTGCTGCTCACTTTTTGCTACCCACTTCCTCCCCTGCTCCACCTTGTCGTGTATAACATGGCATTTGCTTCTATGTCATTGTTGCTGCTCTGTTCATATGGGGGAATAGTTTAGCTCTCCCAGTATTAAACTGTGTGAGCGTCCCCTAATGCTGCTGCTGTCCCCTGACTCTCTGCTTTTTCATGGTGCCTGACCATGGTGCTTAAGGTCAGGGGACTCCTCTGAACAGAGCCATATCGCCAAATTGAATTCATAATTTATTCAATAAATTCTTAAAGCTTTCATTGTCTGTGTTGTTCTTGACGTTATGGACCTGACAGAACTCTTATGATTTGATACTACCAATAAAATTGAATTGAATGGAAGCTCAGGAGCTGACTTCTGATGTGTAACGGAGATGCATAATGAGCTTTGAGAAATAATGTTCTCCAGAGGCTAATCACATCCCAGAGATTAGTGTTTTGTCGTTAAAAGATGAATGAATATGATTTTGAATGAGGGTTTCTTACTTCTGGAACAGATACCTGGGTCTATTGAGATTACTCCGGGGAACACAGTGTTCATAACAGCTTTAGAGTGTGTCAGGAATAAAGGCTTGAGTAATTACGCGCCACTGTAATATTATCATAGTCAAACATATGACTACATACATAGATATGACTGCTGCTAAGACATCAATATGCATTATTAACACTTACAGCAACCCATGGTACATTATGGATGTGCTGTAATGTCTTCTGCAAGGCAGGTATATCTCTCTCTCTCTCTCTCTCTCTCTCTCTCTCTCTCTCTCTCTCTCTATCTATATATATATATCTATAGATATATATATATATATCTATAGATATATATATATATATATAGTACATAGATAAAAGTATGTGGACACCACAATATATGGAGGAAAGCTTGAAGCTGGAATTAAACTTGAATTTATGAATTAAAAAGGAATGAAATTGAAAATATGGTATAAAAGTCTTCATTTATCAAACTCAAGTCTGAATATAATAAATAAAAATCTGAATTCACGTAATGAAAGTTTGAGTATATTGAACGAAAGTTTGAAAATATTGAATGAAAGATCGATGCAAATCAGTCGACAGCGGGTGGTAGACAGGAGTCTTGTCTCCGGGAAGTAGCTCTCGTTAGCCCCCCCCCCCCTCCACACACACACACACACACCACACCCCCCTGCAGGCCTGTAAGAGCTCTAATATGATATAAGAGCAGATGAAGCAACCAGTGCTGCTGCTGCAGATGGAGACTGAGCCGTCTGTTCACGGCGATTATGTTGGAAGTGAATTTCTTTTCCTCCCTCTCCCTCTCTCTCTCTCTCTCTCTCTCTCTCACTCTTCTCCATAACCTGTGTCGTCAGCAGGCGGCAGGGGGGAGGGGGACGACGGGAGGTTACAGGAAACACGAAGGGGCACAATGCCGAGGATTAAGGATCAGCTGATTAGGCACTTGCTGTGCAATCTTAAATAAAATAAGGATATGAAATCACTTGCTTTACAGCCGTGGAAGTGATTTCCTTCACAATGGGGGCTACCTTCCGCTAATCAGCTTTGTGCCACAGAAAAGCCACGGAATGTATTTGGCCCTTTGTGCTGTGGTGATAATGTGAGCGAGGCGAAGCTCGGGATCCTTTTGAATGCAACGCTCCCTCCTTACTCTCCTGCCCTCTCTCTCTCTCTCTCTCTCTCTCTCTCTCTCTCTCTCTCTCTCTCTCTCTCTCCTCCTCAGTTATCAGCTTCCTCAACAATTTCTCCAGTTTTTTTTTCTTCTTTCTGCAGCGAAGGAAACTCCTGCTTTTTTAATTTGTCCGGGGCTTATTTGACTGCGAGGTGTACACCCAGGAGGATTGATCGAGTCAAATCAAGACTATTGACTCCCCCCGTGCCAGAACACATTCATTCACCCCCGCTGCTGACTCCTTTCTTTCCACTGCCAGGCAGCCGACACTAACTGACACATCGAGGGGGGGAGGCGGAGGAGCCGAGGTCAGAGTGGGCGAAAAAAAAAAAATCTAAAAAAGTGGCAAAAAACTGCGGAAAGAGCACCAAAAAAAGCGTCAACAAAAGTGACAAAAACTTCAGAAATCTAGGTGGGCCAAAATGTATTGGGAACCTAAATATATATGTGGGGCCGGATCAAAATCTGCTAGGGGCCGGATTTGGCCCGCGGGCCTTGAGTTTGACATGTGCCCTACATATACTGTCAGCCCAGTCTCACGGCAGTTCGTGAAATGGTCACGTTATTGAATCTATTGATTTGTGTACTGAACACGTTAATGTCGTTATTTTCGTGTGGTGCACGAATTTTAAAGCAATGTATTTCAATGGGAAGCATATTTCGTGATCACAGAACAACTACGGTAGAGAGTAGTATTGATAAGGTGAAAATCCGCACAGGGAGGTTGGTTGGGGGGGGGTGGATGGGTCAAACAACACAGGACTTTCACCTCGGAGAGCGGGGATCGCGTCCCGCGTGTTGCAGTTCCTTTCCGTGTTATTCTCTTCCTAACCACAAGTAGTAGTAGTTCGTGAAATGGTCACGTTAAATCAAAATAACGTGACCATATCACGAACTGGCGTGAGACCAGGTTGATACTGTATAGTATAAAATTAGGTTGCATGTTAAACTGGGCCGGATGGATGAAAATGAATGGATATTAATATATTATTTATTTGTACATATATGTTAACATCATGTGGAAGGGGGCCGGATGGATGAAAAGTAATGGATATTAATATATTATTTATTTGTACATATATGTTAACATCATGTAGAAGGCACAGTGAATCCTTAAGCTTAACTGTATAGCTACCATAGTGGCTACCTTACCTGTAGTAAGCTTACTCCGACTCTCCACCGGGCATGTCTGTGCTTCCGTTTTTGTTTGTGCCATACCACACCGGGAGCGTCTCAGAAGCGGAGCGTCTTGCTGCCCGACTCAGAGATTATATTGTCTCTACAAGTACTTTACAGAACAATCCCGTGTTTACTAAACTAGTATCTACCGTCTACTCCAATCACTCCTGCAGTTTAACTCCATGCCTTGTCTTTTCTGGCGTCGTCCTTAACTCTCACCCTGACAGATCAGCTGTGTGGACCGACTGCTGATCTTCATCGTGTGTTCATTTGTCTGCCAGAAATCCCCAAATCCTGCTTGCGTTCAGTTTTATTTGCAGATGAAACAAGTTGTCCCGTTGTCAAAGTTTCTACATCAGAATTTTAGGATTCTTTCAATCAAATTTCCTAAAAATAACATGGATGGTTCCATCCGCTGATTGATGATCACTACTTTTATGGTCTACCCGGGTGAAAATCTGTGATCATCCATACACATGTTTCTCTGACCTTAACTATTAGTCAAGATAATTCCTAATTTCTGCTCATTTTACTCAAAAATGATTTCAGAATCATCAGAAATTAATTTCATGTAAATGATGTTTATTCACCATCAATTCCATAAAGAAGTGTAAAACTAGTGGTACCAACTTATGAAGTTGGCTAAAAAGATATAACATACAATTGGGTAATCATTAAGAGGCTATTTTATGCTTTATAAACAGGCAACAGGACAACAAGTGCATGGTTGACGGGAAGACAATACGAGGGTTAAACAAAAATATCTGTGATGTCTATTATGTTTTCAACCTCCAAGATTAATCTCTCGTTGTCCGTGTTTTGTAGAGGAGACATAAACGTTATTGGGGGGGGTGTGTTTCGGTTAATTGACTGGATACTCTCGCTGTTTCACTTCCTTCCCGGCTGTCCGAACGGCCTGTGGCTCGCTTTAATAGACCTAGGGGTCCCGGCCCCCCTGTTTAATATCTCTCTAATAGACCTAGGGGTCCCGGACCCCCTGTTTAATATCTCCGGTCTAAACCATCCCAGGTAGACCGACCGTGAGCTAAGAGATTGTGAAACAAAGCTTTCTGCTCTTGTAGAAGCCACAGTTCCGTATGAAATCAACCTTTGTTTTAACACTAGAACGGCCATGACGGTCATTTTGACCGTTTTGAAATTTATATGTGTAATAACTTTGCTCAATAAAAAAATACAATCCTGCTGCTGCCTGACTTTTCCTAAAAGAGTCTGTATTTTAATTTAAAATTGTTTTTATATACATTACACAAAAGGCAAAGAAAATACAGTCACTTTTACCTATTTCGGCCATACACGGTCATATTGAACGCTCGGATTTTCGCGGTATTGTTTTTAATTTTTCGCGCAGTTGAAGATGCATCTTGGTTGCTTAGTAACTACCATAGTCTCTGTCAGAGAAACGTGACTAGCGGTCTTGAGTAACAAGTGTGGGCATCACCGATGTGCCGAAGGCAAAGCCAGAGTCGGTAACGTAGGCTACTACGGCGTGGATGGACTCTGTTCTGAATCAGAAGGCAAACACCGGGCGCTCGCTCTGTGAAAGGCGCCGTACACGTAGATGGCCGGTGGCTGTTTACTTGTTCATATAACTTCATACATCCTCGAACTGGCTGGAATCGTTGCACACATCCTCTCCAAGGAGTGCACCAGCAGTAAAATTGTCCAGCTGAGAGCAGAGTTTATTGAGGAAAAAAGGGCCGCGGCTCACGGTCTGAGCAGACGCCAAAACGGAGGCAGTGCCAGGTTAGGTTATAGCTAAATGTTCAAATAAGATACTTATAATTGTTATTTGGCTGTTATGAGTTAAGTTGAATGAATTTCCACACCATATTTTTCGGGATATGAATGTATGAAATAATTACAGTTTACTATGCCATGATATGAATAATTGAAACACGTATTACTACTCAAATGTATAATTAAACTCGTAAAAATGTACATTTCGGTGTTATTACGTTTTTCTAAAGATATCCTAACACAATACATAATACAATATTGCAATTAGGTATTTATCATGAGAGATTATAGAGTTTGGAATCTGGCGGTCAAAATGACCGCTCACGGCAGTTCTAGTAGTTATGGAATTCCGGCACTTCTAGTGTTAAGAAAAACTATGTTTTATTTTTAGTACTAGCCTGGTCCTACCAGACTTTGGTACATTAGTCTGGTCCTACCAGACTCTGGTCCACTAGCCTGGTCCTACCAGACTCTGGTCCTACCAGACTCTGGTACATTAGTCTGGTCCTACCAGACTCTGGTCCACTAGCCTGGTCCTACCAGACTCTGGTCCTACCGAAGTTTAAAACTATTGGATCTGCCCAGAGCCACTCTGGATCTGCCATAACCAATCACTAACGTTTGGACGTGACGTCGGCTTAGCATCGCTAGCGTTAGCCTTAGCCAACTCCTTCACCACTAATGGAGCGAGCTGGAAAATCAAACTGTTCCCGAACCCCGTGGGGAGGAGGACCACAACATCATGGCCACCAACACAACTCAGCAAAGATTGTTCTTGCTCGGACTTTAACTTCTGGATATTCGTGCGTATTCAGCGTTCCCACAACGGACCAAATGGCTTCACTCGCATCTTTCTCCGCTGCCGTTACAGAACTACAACTCAAACTAGCGCACAACCTCGTCATCGTTCTCAGCCACTCCCTCTGTTCACTGATTGGACCGGTAAAGATCTGACCGGAGAAAACCCACGAATATACTGCAAACCCAGACAGAGTACTGAAGGGAAATGAAAATTGAGCGGAAGTACGTAGGAGGGCGGAGCCAGGCTAATGGAGTAATACTTCGGTAGCCACAATCCGAAGTGTAACAGCGACGTCTAGGATTGGACGGATGGAGGCTAGACGGCTAGCTGCTTTACACAGTCTCGTACTTCTTGTCTTTTGTTCGGTTTTTTTAAATGTTTTTTTTTGCACCAAATCAAATGTTCTATGGTCACGATAGAGCTTGTCGGCTTGGTTCCGGGCTTAAAACTCGTTATATAAGCATTTTCTGAAACGTCAAAAGAGATATTGAAAAAATTGGGTACTCAGTCTTGCTAGCTAATGAATCCCGGTAATCTGGCGCTGTATCCTGCGTGTGAACAACCACTAACCTTTTCCTAGACATGAATCGGTCCTTCTTATTGATTTACTTTATTAAATTAGTTTTTTGGGTTTTTTTTTCTGTGCCAGTCTCTCCTATTATTATTATTATTATTATTGTAATTGCTGCTGTTATTAATATTATTACTTTCATCTATTCTTTCTCCAACTACTGTATACCTGGCTTCTAGGTTCGGGAGTGGGCATATGTTCCCACAGTTCCCATATTTCTAAGATTTTTTTCCAAAATTAGGCCCAATATTCCCACATTTCCTTTTACATAAATTTGTATCAGATTTTATCCCCCTTTCTCCCAATTTGGTAGCCAGTTACACCCAACCTATTATCCAGTAGCAATGGACTACAGATGGAATGTAACCCTAACCCTAACATAGGGCCTAATTTTAAGAAAAATCTTAGAAATGTATGAACATAGGGCTGTGGGAACATAGGGCCTAATTTTCAGTGAAAAAAAAATTCTTAGAAATGTGGGAACATAGGGCTGACCCCCTAGGTTCTTGGGGGTTGTGAGGGGTTGGATGGAGGGACAGGGGATGGGACTCTGTAATAATGGTTCTGTTTGGGGATATTCTTTATGAAAATAAAAATGGAGACAGTTACTGTATTCCTGCATATGGACTGTAAATTGACCACTCAGTTCAATTATATAAAAATATTTATATATTTTAAAAAAAGTGGGCGCACATTAAAAACACTTATAGTGAAGTACAGTTTAGTTTTGTTGCTGGTAGAAAACGTACCTGTATTTTGGGATGGCGTTCTTTCAGATCCATTGAGAAAAGAAAGAAGGGAAATAAGAAGAGAGTGGTGACAGCAGGCCACTGGCTGCAGAGGAAACAAGCATCCAGACACACTGTACACTGTAACTCTTTAAATCAGAATAAATAATGAAAGGCATCCTGTGAGGAGGGAGACGACACAGATGGCACCGCCGCTGCAGTGATAAACTCTCCCAGCATGCATCTGTTCTGTGTAAACTTTATCGCCGCTGCTGAGCAGAGCAACAAGCATTTAAGTCCTACAGTGTTCCACCCTACAAAACCTCCGCTGCTCGCTCCTTCAGATTTACAATGCAGTGTACACGTGTGTGTGTGTGTGTATATATATATATATATATATATATATATATATATATATATATATATAACTTTAATTAGAATTTTAATGTGGTTGACCGTAACGTTGCGGCCAACAACATGGAGTCTTAGATTTGAGTGTTAACATCAAACGGCTTCTTTTCTTTAAACCAATCACAATGGTCTTGGATGGCGCTAAGCTCCGGTCGCAGCGACGGTTGCTCTGCTAAATAGTCTCTGGAAGGAACTTGTTTTGGTGGAACATTTGCACCCCGCAAAAGAAAACGCCACATACAATATTAAATGAAATTAACTGTTGACACAATACAGTAACGTGAGCTATTTAAATTAGCTGATACATGGTTAAACCTCATTAGCTCTTACCAGTGTATCTCCGTGTGTACTTCGTCCACAGCAATCCCACCAATCGTTCCCAAAACGTCCCAGTTAGAGAGGAAATGCCCTAAACATATTCTTTGTAAATCTTTACAATCATTCCCCAAAAGAACCAAGCAGGCCTGACTTGTTGCACCATCCAAATTTTCTTCAAAAGTTGCCATTTTCAGCGTGTACAGCACCTTTAAGGGTAAACTAGAGGACCAGGAGTCCCCGGAATAGCTTGCAAAACAATCCCTTATTCTAGTCAAAAATTATATTAGACTCAATATGTTTGAACTTGTGTTGTCGCCTGTGGTTTGATTGATCAAATTGTTTTTGTCTTTTGGTCTTATGTTTTGTCTTTAACGCACGGATCAGCGCTCGTAATTTCGTTGTATTAAGTACATTGACAATGAAGAAATTGTCAACATGGTAAAGATCTGAAGCAGAACTAATGTTACAGAGTCAACCCAACAGTTACAAATGAGCAAAATCTGTGGTGAGATTAATTTACAGAAACAAACAGACAAACCTCTTTGGGTTCTGCTGCTTCTAAAGCAACTTTATATCTAATTCAGTTCACGTCAGAGGGTCACTCAAGTCTCATGAATTCTGATACAACCGAGGTATGAAAGTATACTTAATCAGGAGTCATCATTCGTTTATTCATTTAAAACCTCACGTTTGAAAGTTTTGTCTCCAGGCTTTACAAAGATACTCTTAACAGTGAATACACTATCATTAAAAACTATTCTCAGGGGAAATAATTAGATTTGGGTCGGTTCCTGCCTGCAGGGTGAACGGAAAGTAGCTTGAGTTATTAGCACTGAGAAAATGAAAATCCACGTACTGTATGTTATTTCCCCGTGTCTAACGTGCCCAGCTGCTCTGTGCACGTTTGAGTTTCAAAGTTTTTCGGTCCGAAAGCTGAAGTATGGAACACATCTTTCTGCTCGCTCATTAGGACTTTGGCACATAAGAAGCCCCTGGGCCTCTGGGTAATGAAGGACCCCACGGACTTGTGGGTAATTGGGCAGCAAGAGTGGAGTACAGGTGAACAGGCATGTCTGAAAAGTTCTGGTTGGCCAATCAGCTGGCGCCTCCGCTTTAGCCAAGTGAACAGCGGGCGGGGAGGCCGGGGGGCCTCCAGGGACCGAAAAGTATGTGAGAACGCTGCAGGAAAGTTTTTGAAAAGCAGTGATGCCAAAATGCTGCAAATAAAAAAAAAAAGTATCCATACCTGTCCTGTTTACTGCTGCTTTTCTCTTTTTCTTTTTTTTCAGCTAAACGCCCTTGGTCTTCAATCCCATAACAATAGGAAGCAGCGAAGTCTTACAGATGGTTGATTTGCGAGAGAACAAGACTGACAGTGTTGCTGCTGTCTGGCTGCTTTGGTCGCGAGCCAGCTCCTGATGTTGTTGTGGAAAGCTATAGTCGGCTAGCACCGCGGTTTGTCTAGCCTCGAGGGAACAGGCCACAGGGGTGAAACCAACCAGGAGCGCTCTGGGACTGAATCCTCAATTAAGGCCGACTTGTCTAAAGAAATTGCAGCAGAGATCCAAGCCGCTGACAAACTGGCCTCCCCACGGTGACAGCTTAATCATAGTTGTGCAGAAAACTGTCCAACACTCGGAGTTGGTTCAGTCACAGATTTGGGAGAGAGAGAGAGTGAGTTGTGGCGTGCTGGGAGTTGGTTGTGATTTGTCATCCTGCTGCTGCCAGTGTTTGGAGTACGCTTTAATGACCACGCGAGCCCCGTGACAGCGGCCCCCGTTTGAGCCGGGGGCCGGGGATCCATCATTTCTTTCTTTGTGGCTCATTGGCTCGCTGCCCCCCCCTTCCAGGACAAACTCCCCCGTGGTGCCAAAGGAAGCAAATAAAGGTGACAGCGGGTTTTACGGGAGGCCAGGTCGCCTGGGAGGAGAGCTGACGGTAACGGACAACACGGAGCCTCTGCGGCAGTTTGTCTCCTTGTGACGCCTGCAGCTGCAGCACACTGACGGTTTGGTGTCCCGCTTAGACCCTCCGTCACACAGATCTACTGATCCGAAGGGCTTTTTAACCACCCAGCTGCTCTGGTTAAACACATGATCAAGGTTAGGCCTGCAGCAAGTAGGGCTGCAACCAGGGGGCGTAGCCGTTATTTCAGAAGCGAGGGGGACAGACTGTTCAGCAGGATGATTTTTATTGAGACATCCTTTCCCATTCGTCTCTCCAAATCACGGATTCCAAGTAGCTACATTTCATTTATGATTGGTGGAAACACTGACATTTCCATACACCGTTCCAATGGGAGATCTGCTAACATTTTGACTGGCCACATGGAGGCAGAGCATGCCAATAAAGCAACATGCAAAAACATAAACATAAATCTAATTTAATTTTAATTTATACTTTTTATTGAAACACAATGAAAATAATCGTTAGTTGCAGCCCTAGTTTTTTTGCTTCTCAAAAAGTTAAAGTTTGTGCCTGAGGATATCATAATGAGGATTTTCTGTTATAAAATACTGCTGGAAAGCCTGGATCCATCTGTGAAGACTTGAATCCAAAACCCTGCCTTTGTGGCCGGTTAGCTCGGTTGGTGGAGGGGTTTGTTCCTCGACGCGGAGGGTCAAGGGTTCGAGTCCGACCTGTAACGGTTTCCTGCATGTCTTCCCCCCTTTCTCTTCCCTTTCTTATCTCAGCTTTCCTATCCATTAAATGCGGAAATGCCCAAAAAATAATCTTCAAAAAACAACAACCTGTCTTTAAAGCTATAGTACGTAGTTTCTGTCTAACCTGACTCCACCAGATGGATTGCTTCGCATTTGCTCAGCATATCCATCTGGGAACTTTCCGTTGGAGAACTTTTGGGAAGGGGCGAAAATACTGGTTAGCTGATTGGATAAACCATCTGTCTATCACCCCCCACTCCTCCATGCATGCAGTTGCTAGTAGCCAAGGAGGACACGGAGGATTAAAAAAACATGATGGACTCTTCAGAAGAGGTCATTATTATAAGTTTCTGTGCCTGAGAGTCGCCGGACGACACAATCTTCTGAACATAGTCATACTGAGAAATACAGAGAGAGTTGTGTGGGGCTGATAGTCTTAATTAGCTTTGTAGCAACTCATTTGGCAGTGACTTGAATGTAACGGACAGGGCTTTAAATTGACATAGGCCAAGGTAAACATTAACTTTGGCGGGTAACATTTGGAAGTTAAGAGCCAATTTGGTCGGTGATGAATGACGCAAGCGTCCGTTTGAATCGGCCGGCAACAGAAACGATCCGACAAGTCAGGGTTTCCAGATTGGTCTGTTTTCCGCCAAGAAATTTGGGAAGTTTTGTGTGTCTTCGGCTTGGAAACGTAATCTTTATCTGGCAACGCTTGTACTAATCCTACATTTCCCATGAACACTAAGTAGTGACGCGTCAGACAACCGTTAGCTACGTGCCTAGAAATTTCGTGGTACGCCGAAACGGAGAAGACTCAAGGAGCTAAAGTTAAAGTAAAGTCCAGAAGGAAGGAAAAAAAAGGAAATGTGGTTAGTGGAAAATCTGATTGGCTAGTAACTTTAAAAATCTACTAGCCATGTTGGCTTGTGATGAAAAATGTTAATTTAAAGCCCTGGTAACGGACGTTCATTAATATCAAAAAGTTACACAAAAAAGCTTTAAAAGATCTTGGATGAGATGGATGGTTTGTGTCATGTCCTCTTCAGTTTGCGTTGCTTCCATGGAAGATAATTATTCTCCCAGTTCAGCCCCACTCTGCCCAAAAAGAGATTTCCATTTCGTGAGACCCTCATGGATGAATAAAAGGTCAAAAGAAATTAAAAAAAAAACCCTGTTTGCACGACGCCAGGCGGCACGATGATCTGCCTCCTCTTGTGCTGAGATTTTTACCATCTGAAAGCGAAGTGAAGGATTGTGGGAGAGAGAGACGCTGTAAATATGACGAGGTAGAGAGAGAGAGAAAGAGATGGAGTGGCTAACAAAGCGGTGAAATATGGACAATGAGAAGGGACCTGGTGAGCTGCGCCACATCCAGATATGCATGAGGCATGAATCAATATTTATTGCACATAAAGGAGCAATTTTTCCACCATGAATGATTAAACTTGCCAAAGACGGCAGCAGTCGGGCCGTATTATCGCATTCTTATTCAAACTGATAAATAAGGAATTACACCGGCAGCCGTGTGGATGTGGCCGCGGCGTGGTACGCGGGCAAATGTTTACAAAGTGCAGGTTATTATTATCGCCGTATCGCATTTCCCCAATCGTAGTTTGGCTCTGAATATTTCATGTTTCAGCAAAGCATGGGTGTGACAGAGGGAATAAGAGAGTGTATTATTATAGGGAGTGATTACTTCTCTCGGGAGGTCTTTTTTTTTGTCGAGCAGAATTTACAGCTGATTTTCCTGAAATTATAAATCGCTCGCAGGCACAACGCGTTGACTTGTTTATTCATTCGAAGATCATAAATCAACCTTTTTTTTTTCTTTTTTTTTTTATTGTTTCAACTTCCACGCCGGAGGAAAACAGTTAAACAATGATGGATGGAGCTCCGACAGTTGGACCTGTCTGATTTTCTGCTCCAGTCTAAATAAACTATACTCGCTGCACATTTCTGTATACAGTCAGCTTTAATGAGTTCACTGTATTGATTCTTCCGTTGAGTCTGTTTATGCTTCTAAGACGAAATCAGGGCTTGTGCCCCTAGACATGTAAATATATGCATAAGCAGGAAAAGAATCGACCTGCAGTATCTCAGCTCCGTTTTCAGATCCCAGATTCTTATGACTCAGAAGTTAGAGGGTCATTACTTTTTCAATCTGTTTTCAAATGCGTGGCGGTACAATTCGTACACATTATGTAAAAAAGATGAAACTAATTAACACCCTGTTTTCACTTATTTTATTAATTATTAAGTATGCATACAAGTTCTATGTGGGGGTGCCAAACTCCAGTCTGGCATCAGTTTATAAACTGGATGAAGTGAAACAAAATGAAAATAAGAAGGCGACTATGCACAATGATTGCTGTATAACGGTCTAGTTGCTGTCCTTGTTGAGGGAGCAGTTTGAGAAGTGACTGACTAAAACAGCGAGACTCTAGAGACAGTCGTGAATTCAAACAAGCCTGTTATTGATCAGTTTCACAATGTGTGAGCGAACGTTTCTGTAGCTCCACCAGGGCTTGAACTGGAATACAGAAGGTGCCACTTCCCTTAAAGCGTAACTCTCGCCAAAATGCAACCTAGGGTCTTTTTGTGAATGTACCCGAGTCAAACTTTCGTTTAAAAGCATATTTAGGACGGAAGCGCCACTTTTATGATTTACCACATTTTCGTTCGGTCAAATGGCCTTTTTAATGGGAGTGCTAGGGGCACTTTTATGCTAGCCTCAAAATAGCTATTTTTAAAAAACTAAGAAGGCTTGACACAACATGACTTTGCTCCAAGTATCACCGGGGGCTCTACACCTTAACGAAAGCATTGACAACATTGTTTGTGTTCACAGAGTTTACTAAAAAGAAAGGTTTTGAGCAACTCACCGTAGCGCTTGTTGTTTACGCTATCTGCCATTTTCCCCGTCAAAAATAGGCAAAAATGCGAATGAACAGACTCCATTGGAGGAAATGTCATTCCTATGTGAGGCTCCTTTTTCAACTACAAGGTCAATATTGTGTTTCACTAACGACAAAACAACAAATTATCCGTGCATTTATGTGGAACTAAGCTTTAGGAGCTTTCCATCTTTACTCTCCTCTCTCGACTATTTTTGACTGGCTCGATAGACGGTGACCGGAAGAACAACAGCTAACGTGAGTTGCTCAAAACCTTTCTTTTTAATAAACTCTGTGTACACAAACAATGTTGTCAATGCTTGCATTCATGTGTATAGCCTCTGGTGATACTTGGAGCAAAGTCTCATGTTGTGTCGAGCCTTCTTAGTGGTTTAAAAATAGCTATTTTGATGCTAGCATAAAAGTTCCCCTAGCTCTCCCATTCAAAAGGCCATTTGACCGAAAAACGAAAATACGGTAAATCTTAAAAGTGGCGCTTCCGTCCTAAATATGCTTTTAAATGAAAGTTTGACTCGGTTACGCTTTAAACAATGATCAGTGTTAACTTCTATCCGTTATCTCTTTCCTGCAAAGAATATTTTATATCTGGAGCCCATCACATTTCACATTGGACATCACATTTCACATTGGACTGGACACCAATCTGTCACAGGGCTTACATATAACAGACAACCATGAGATTGTACGAAAAACGTATGCACAACAGTTTGTTTGATATCCTACGGAATTACGACGGTCGCAAACAGGAACTCCGCTTTCCCTTTTGAAAGCCCTGTGTTTTAGAACTTATATTTATATAGCTTTGAGGATGTCTGTTTAATCGGCAAAATAGTTTTTTAGTTAGAGGAATAACAGCTCTGTTGTGTGTCTATAGGAGGAAAAACAGAGTCAAAGTTCCCATTTTGACCTCCGTCAAAGAGGTGATTCAGGTTCTCAGCTTGGTTTGTTGGTTTGTCAGCAGGATTACGGTAGAATTAGTGGCCCAATTTTCATGAAACTTGGTGAAAGGTTGTAGCATGGCCAAAGGGCCATCAAAGTTAGTGAAAACCCCAAACTGGAAGTAGCTGGCTCGGCCGGCAGAGGTCTTCGGTGCGCCTGCTCTATGGGCCGCACAGTGGGGAAGCAGCGCCGATCAATTGGGTCAGTTTTGGCTCCATGAAGGCTTCATCCGTCACTGAACAACTCTCATAGGAATGAACGCTGTATCCAGGTTTTATTATACATCCCTGGTTAGCATGCTAATCATAATTAGCACACAGCTGAGGCTGATGGGAAAATCATTAGGGGGATTATGAATGTCTGAAGTGAGCAGCTGTTGAGATACATGAAAGAGTAGGAACATTTATTGAGGCTCAGCTCTCCATGGTTCTAGATTCAGACATGTATTAAAATGGAAGTGTATCTGTTCTTTGAGATGGATGACTTTAAACTATTTAGACAACAGTCAGCATGTCATCACAGTCCAATTTCACGTAGTCAAACAGTGTGAGAGAGTTTCTAAGTGAACTGACAGGCAGAGCGAGGCCACATGGATGTAAAAAAGGGCTGATGGTGTGCTTAATTCCTCTTTGGGGAAAAAAAAAAAATCCCGTAATGATGCAATCATGCAGGAGTCTGCCTCCCGCCAATCACCTGTCACATTATGAAAAGTGCTGTTTGTGGTTTTAATCTCACTGAATGCCGTTCAACAATTTTCTATGCAGAACATTAGAGCATAAGATGAATTAATCAGAGTGAGAAGAAATCAATCGAGCCCTGACATTTCGAACCGCGCGGCATGACTCCTTAAACACACATACACACACACACACACACACACACACACACACACACACACACACACACACACACACACACACACACACACACACGCTGCCAGGCCCCATTCATTCTGGCTGATTTGATTACAATCCTAGAAGTTGCAGGACTTTGCAGTAGTGAAGTGGGCGATGCTGTATGAGGCAGCTAGGTTTCCTGCATCCACAAACAGACTGTAAACACAATCAGGGGACCGACAGTTGGAGCACCTGGCTGACCTATAGACACAATCAGGGGACCGACAGTTGGAGCACCTGGCTGACCTATAGACACAATCAGGGGACCGAGCTCTTGGATGGACATGAACCTTCTTTTTTGGGGGGCATTTGTTAGGCCTTTATTTGTATAGGACAGCTTAGACTTGAAAGGGGAGAGAGAGAGAGAGGGGGGGAGCGACATGCAGCAAAGGGCCACAGGTCAGAGTTGAACCCGCGGCCGCTGGGTCGAGGAGTAAACCTCTATATATGGGCGCGTGCTCTACCAGGCGCCGAGCATGAACCTTCTGCGGTTGACTCATCAGTTCATTAAAGGTCCCATAACATGGTGCTCTTTGAATGCTTTTATATAGACCTTAGTGGTCCCCTAATACTGTATCTGAAGTCTCTTTTATATAGACCTTAGTGGTCCCCTAATACTGTATCTGAAGTCTCTTTATATAGACCTTAGTGGTCCCCTAATACTGTATCTGAAGTCTCTTTTATATAGACCTTAGTGGTCCTCTAATACTGTATCTGAAGTCTCTTTTATATAGACCTTAGTGGTCCTCTAATACTGTATCTGAAGTCTCTTTTATATAGACCTTAGTGGTCCCCTAATACTGTATCTGAAGTCTCTTTTATATAGACCTTAGTGGTCTACTAACATCACTGTGGCCTCGCATCAAGAAGGTTCTGGGTTCGAATCCAGGTCGTTCCGGGCCTTTCTGTGTGGAGTTTGTATGTTCTCCCCATGTTTGCGTTCTCTTGATCAAGGCACTGGCTCAGATCTGGAGATGGTTCCCGGGTGCTGTAAATGGCTGCCTTGAGGGATGGGTTAAATGCAGAGAATGAATTTCGCTACATGTATGTGTATGTGACAATAAAGTACCTTTACCTTAACAGCAAAGTGCTTCGAATCTGCACCTCTGCTGCCACCTTCACTATACCAACAGCAGCTGAGGCTCATGGGAATCGTAGTAACTAGAGCCATCCATCTTAAGCTATTTTCATTTGATCAGTTCATTACCATGTTTATACTATGACCACTTTACCAAAGGACACTGAAGATGTGACCAAATATTATCAATGTTTGAAAGATTTAATGATTAATGTGTGTGGTATTTGTCAGTTTGAGTCATTGCTAGGCTGTCAACAAACAGTTAGCGATAACCGTTAGCCACAGTAATTATTTACTTTGATAATCAAGCTCGCAGCGGTTTAAAGAAAACTTTATGTCCTTGTCAAGATGATGTCAAAATGATATCCATCAGTGTCTGAAGGCCGGCTAGGGCTTTAAATATTCATTTATTTATTCATTTTTCTTCTTTTGAGACGCATCTCTGAGCTGTTTGATATGGAAGATAACTGATTTCCTGCTCTTAGTCTTCCTGAGTGCATCCCTGATGGATGTGTGTACATGCATGCAGCTGCGTATGAGTTTGGAACCATGATGGATGGCGGGGTGAAGAGCAAAGAGCATGAGACTGTGTACACCGGGACTCTGTACATCTCCATCCATCTCCTGCTAATGCAGCAGCCGCAGCACTGAGACTCTGGGACACTTGGTTGACGTCCCAATGAATCCTGGGTGATTTTTCATGTCGAGTCACAGAGTTCAAGCCCTTCTTGCCATACAAGCCTCCGTCCTGATTTTTTTATACGCTTTGCTTCCGTCTTCTGTGTTTTATTGTTTCCTTCTCTTCTCCCTTCATTTGCACTTCCTTTCCCCCTACTTTCTTCATTCTTGTTTAACTACTTATTTCCCATTCCCTTTTTTATTGTATCTTTCCCTTTCCCCTTTGTTTTATTACATCACCCTTGTGTCTCTTCAGGCTTTTTCTCAATCTACCATCTTGTCTGTTTGTGTGAAACATCAGTCACGTCCCACGAACTGTTCTAATTTAAGATGAAGCAGGGTTCTTTGGGAGTTGACTTGAGGCCAAGAGGCTCACTGATGCCAAGCTGACACACCCTCGATATCTAGCAGGCTAAATATTGGGAGCTGTCGGGGAGCTATGAGAGCGTAGACAAAGATTCAGCCTGGGGGGAGGGGTCACCTGTAACAATAGGAACTTTACTGAGGCCCTGTTTACATGTACATGGTTATTTTGAAAAACGGAGACATTTCCCTTCGTTTACACGCAAACGGAGAATTCGCCTCTGAAAATGACCCTTTCTAAAAACTCCGGCCAGAGTGGAGATTTTTGAAATCTTCGTTTGCACGTAAACTGAGACAAACGGAGGTTTAGGCAGCCAAGGAAGAGAAGAGAGAGGAAGTGATTCGTTGCTGTTGTTGCTATTTTCGGGATTCTGATTGGCTAACGTGGGCTTGAGCTTCTCGTTACACTGCCACCTACAGGTTTGGCATGCTCTTGACGGCATATATACACGGGTACGTGTACATATGACGTGTACAACGAACACTTTCCTGAAAACTGACAGCTGTGCATGATGTTATTTTTGAAAACGGAGATGGTTGAAATGTCCGTTTATGAAAATAGCCGGCCACGTGTAAACGTAGCATAAATGTGGTACATTTGTAACACTGACCAAAGTCATTGCACCTCAAGGAAAAGACGTACAGTATGGAAACAGGTGATTTTGTGAACATGTGTGCCAACGACAACATCAACAAGCACGGCGACAAGGAAAGTTCCACAGATTGCAAAAAAAAAAAAAAAAGAAGGCCTTGCGCATGATATCACATCACGTCATGTGTCTTGTGTGTTTTTGTGACAAAATGTAGTTTGGAGAACAGTAGTCTATATCCACAACGTTCCACTTCCGGGATTGCTCTCATTCTGCCGGAAATTCCGCCGGATGTCACTCTTTTCGGATGCCCATTTTTGGATTTCCGTCCCCTTCCTCTGTCTCTGTGTTGGCGTTCTAACCTCCGGTGGATTTATGAGGACTATGGTTAACTGATCCTCAGATCTCTGCAGGGTAAATCCAGACAGCTAGCTAGACTATCTGTCCAATCTGAGTTTCTGTTGCACGACTAAAACTACTTTTGAATGTCCACGTTCCACCAAAACAAGTTCCTTCCTGAGACTATTTTGCAGCATCACCGTAGCTCTGTCCGGCACTTAGCGCTGCCAAAGACAATTGTGATTGGTTTAAAGAAATGCCAATAAACCAGAGCACGTTTTTCTCCCATCCTGAAATGCAGCGTTGTGGAGTAAGGTCTGGCAATGTACTTGCAGTGTACGACTCTTTGTCGCCAGACAGTCATGCAGTGTCGCAGTCATGAAGTCTTTTTTATTTGTCTTTTCCTTTCTTTCAAAATACTTAAGAGTCCGTCTGCTCTTTCAGTTCACACTCCCCCTTTCTCAGTGTAAGAAGCATTTACTTTCTGCTCTGTGCATTCACACATATCCCTGCTGAAAATGACCTTTTATTAAAAATGCAGATATTTAGTTTCTAACCTGACTCGCCAGATGGTTTGTTAACACAGAACCATCTGACAAGCAGGCATTGGAAACTTTTTGGAAAAGGGCCAGCACTTTCAAAAAAATACCTGGCAGATGATTGGATGAACAATCTGTCTATCATGTCCAAACTTTATTTGACAGCACAGATGAAGACAGGATGGGGGAGAAAGAGAGGGAATGACATGCCTGAAGTTTCTGCCTTTATGTGCAAAGCAAGACACCCCCCCTCCTCTGCCTCGCAGCAGCCTACATACTGTACCATCTTTCAGCGACAGCAACACGCCGGTGTCATGCAAATGGAATCTGTGGGCATGAACATTTAATGCCACAACACATGAATTATTTCCATTCTGGAGATATTTGGGCGAAGCTGGATGAGCTGCAGTAGTGATGCTTGATGAAAAGAGTACAGTACAAGTAAAAAACCAGGCAGCAGTAAACATGTCGTCCCCCCTGTCTGGGCCAATCACTGACAAATGTGGCTTCTTGTTTTGAGCTTGTAGCTGGTGTCCCCCACTGGGCCAATCAGAGTCATTTTAGATGTTGGAATGCAGCTAAAATCAGATGCATCAACTCCCTGGATTTGTCAAAATTGGTATTCTGGGACGCTGCAAGAAACGTGTATCTTACTGGATGATTTTCCTTCATCTTAACGTGTCAATTTGTCCAATATAAAAACAAAAATATTTTCTGAAACTAGTGAAAAACCTTTTCCTGAAGGGGAATTATTTCAACCTGTTTCCAGTTTAAGTCAATTTGTGTGTTGGGACATCTGTGAAAAGAAGTGTCAGCATCTGGAGGCGAGACGGAATAAGATAACGGCACTAGAATGAAGAAAAATGAATGTCTTAATCCGATCAGTGTCCGTGAGATATTGTGCGTGACAGATGGACGAACAAGGGTAAACATGTTGTCTTTCAACCAATTTCATCATGACACTGGAAACAAACAGAGCTGTGTATTCCACCGAGCTTCATCTGTTGCTGAAAGAGAGGACGAAGAAACACAGTAACGGTGACTGAACGGGATGAAGACACAAAGAGACGATGCAACAATCACCAATGTATCACCGGTCTCACGGCAGTTCGTGAAATGGTGACGTTATTTTGATCTATTGATCCGTGTACAGGGAAACGATTTTCTACTTTATTTTGTGCTGGTCACCACGAAAATGGAACGTTACTATTTCACGAACTGCCCCTGGCTGCAGCCCAGTGTCATGGCTCTGGGGGAGATGGTGACAACACGATCCGCGGTCTCTGGGGGACACATCAACGGGGAAATTAAACGCTGCACGCCGGCGACAACTGCCATGACAGGGGGCTGCTCTGGGGGATGCAACAACGGGGACGCCACGCGCGGTAGACGGTGACAACAACGGCTGCCGGGACACGATCCGGGGTCTCTGGGGGACGCAACAACGGGGAAATTAAACGCCGCACGCCGGCGACAATAACGCCAACAATAACGCCAACAATAATGCTGACAACAACGGGACGCGCTACAACAACAGGACGCACTACAACAACGGGACGGTTGTGGTTAGGAAAAGAAAGACGGGAAAGCCCGGGGTGAAAGCCCTGTGTTTTTTTACCCATCCACAAGAAAAAGATTGAAAAGTGCAAGAGACCGGCTTTTTGAAGCGTGAATGCTACCGTAGCTGTAATACGTACGTTGAACTGCGTGGTGCGAGAGAGTTGATTGATATATGATCTCAACGCTAGATGGGAGAAATTCCCACACATTGGACCTTTATGTAAGACTTTTCTTCTGAAAGCATCGGTAAACTTCTGCTCTGCTGCTTGAAGCATGTTTGACTGTGAGCTAAGCGATCAACCGGAGCCAAAGGTCACTTCTTTGGTATCAAAGTCCACCTGTTGCTTCAAGTTGCGGCATAAAGGAAGTGAAGAGGATGTTCTTGTTAACGACACCCGGCTAAAGGGGAGCAATTAGGGTTAATAAAATGGCATTCACCTTTAAACAAATGATGGGAAAGGTCAGCGGGCCGGCGGGTGTAATTGATCAGATGGCAGTTTCCCCTCAGTGTGAAGGTTAGCTGATGCTGACATTTGTTAGGATCATTTCCAGCCGTGGATTAGAGCTGTACAGTGACATTTTACATTTGTCGTAGTTATTTTACCCGGACATGCTGTGAATACACATCAGGAGGAGTTTTATGCCAATTTATCATTCAACTGTGGGGGAGGTTTTACCTGCCATTCAGGTCTGTCCCATTCAGAAATGTGTGTAATTCCAGTGTCACAAACAAAGGGGGCCTCAATCGCCTCATAACAGTTATTATAACAACATTTTATTATCTTATTTAGAGAAGAAAAGGAAAAATCCCGCACACTGCTCTTGCTGTTACGTTTCGGTCCCTCTGGACTTTCGTCAAGAGTATTTCAATCAGGAACATAACAGTGGTCTTAACTCTGAACTTAGGAAACTTTGTGAATAGAAATATTTTTTTAAGGGGCAGTCTCTAGCTCACCCAGTAAGAGGGTTCCCCCCCCATGTTGGCTGAGTCCTGCAGCGGCACGGGTTCGAATCTGACCTGCTGCCCTTTGTTGCGTGTCATCCCCAATCTCTCTCCCACCTTTCCTGTCTATCCACTGTCCTATATAATAAAGGGAAAAAGCCCCAAAAAAACATTCTTTAAAAACATTTTTTTTATAAGCACTAATAAGTTAAAATCATGGAGTCACCAGGTATTCCTGGAATAGAGATGAAATGTATATATGTAGTATTGTAACTAGAGATGCACCTATTACAACTTTCTAGGCCGATTCCAATTTCCGATTTTCTTTGAGTTAGGCCAACCGATACCGATTTTAGCTGATTCCGATTTCATTTTTTCTAACCACTTTACAGCACACACAAATATTTATTTTCTATCTTTTCTTTAATAGGACATTTTGCACAGAACATAGAACATTTTCACACACATCTAAAGTGCAATGTTAGAACCATTTCCTTCTTTTCACATCCAATATCCAACAAAAGAAATGTGATTTAGGTTTTTGGTGTCGTCCCTCCACGCCCTACTTTCTCCTTGCAGGTGTTGTATATTGCAAACTTGTTATCTTCTGCACACACGCTGAAGAATTCCCAAACAGCTGACATGTTGCAGGTTAATTCACCAGGTTCCTACATGTGGAGAATAGCGCCGACACGCGCTTCACACCGCGAGCGGGTACGCACCACACACGGCGGAGAAGTTGAGAGAAAGGAGAAAGAGAGCGTGCTGTGGCGTCCGTGTGTGTGTGCGTCCTTGAGAACTGTAACTGGTAGAACTTATGTTGTCAGTTAATTGGAGCGTTGACCGGCATGAAATCACCATATGTCAGCTGGTCGCCGGTCATGGCCGAGCACGTGAAAACCGGCCAATTCTGGTCACCGGCCGGTCTGTCGGTGCATCTCTAATTGTAACTGAATCTGAAATGTATATATGTAGCACTGTAGTCTGCAGTGTTTCCCACACATAGACTAATGTGTGGCGGTGCACCGCACTATCAACACCAGCCGCCGCACATTGCGTTTCGTTATTAATTTTTTTTTTTTTTAAACGCTATTTGAAAAACACGTTCAGCTGCATTTCCTTTCCCTGCTCTCCTCCGTCTCTCTGTCAGTTGTGTCTCGCTCACACACACACACACACACACACACACACACACACAGCTCCTCCCACAGTGCAGTTTGGTGTTTTTAGCCCCCAACGTCGCCTTTTAGGTAATGGTAATGTCAAAGAAGTTATGTTAGTGTTAAGAGGGTTAGCTGCCTGGAAGGCGACGTTGGAGGCTTAAAACACCATCGAGCCCACTGTGCACACAGCGTCTATCTCCAAAAAGGAGAGAAGACGGCTGGCGAAATTCACAAGTTCACGAAAGGTTGGTATCTATCTCGTGAACACCTTTACACAATCACACATTCACAATCACCGACCCGACTCTTAGCAAACAAGCGATTGTGCCTGCTTTAGACAGTTACCTAGTCCCAAGTTTGCGGTAAAATGCAGTTAGGTTGTGGAGGTCAAAACACTATATGTAGCAGCTGTGAATCAAATAAACGTATTATAAATAATGTTATGTCATTTTTTTACTCTTACACTGAATGCTTGCTGCTTCAATCCAGATGAGTATTGAAAAGTATTTTCCGCGACTGAAAAAGGCCCGTGTTGAGGATGAGGACCAGCCTGAAACGGAGGTATCGGTCTGAAATAGAGCTGAACAGTCCAACCAGTGGAATTAGTTATGTTATTAATTTGTTCACAATATTTTCAGGCTTCAACCAGTGAAAGACAGGGTCAGGGAGAGAAAGAGAGAGATTTGTTAGGCATTAAAGTAGGAGAGGAGGACAGCATCCAACAGCATGTCCTCCTTAGTTTTTGATAGATTGTTACGAAAATAAGTGCGGCCGGGGCTTAACGCCGCCCAAGACGATTGTGATCAGTCAGTCATGCAGTGCTGCAGTCATGAAGTCTTTTTTATTTGGCTTTTCCTTTCTTTCAAAATACTTAAAATGTCCGTCTGCTCTTTCAGTTCACACTCCCCCTTTCTCAGCCTAAGAAGCATTTACTTTCTGCTATGTGCATTCACACATATCCCTGCTGAAAATGACTGGTGGTTTAGCCCAATATCACACACGTATATCAGTCCCTCCAGAAAAACGCGATTATGCGATCGCATAATTCAATGCATAATGAGCCAAAGTCCGCATATTTATGTGGGGGCCGCATTTTTTCAAATACGCCGCACTTTCGACGCAAAAATTGCTGATTTCCGTGCAAAATATGCGGGGCTTGCATGATTTCATAATCCCCGCATTATTGTTGCAAAAAAGTCACATATATCTTAGCAGAAAGTTGAAAAATGTTGCGTTTACTTCACACAACAGCAGCAATTTTTCCCCTGTTGCCATGGGGACGTTATGAAGTGACGTAATTACGCGACGTGAACATCATTGAAAAGCTGCAAACCCCGCAATGAAGCCATGATGAAACCACAGTTTTTGTAAGTTCCTGCAATTTCATCGCATAAAATTGCATAAATATCCCGCATATTCCATCGCATTTTTTAAGAAAACGTGCCGCATAATCAAGGATTTTTGCTTGCATCAATCACAAAAAAACTGGTATATATGTAGTACTGTAACTGAATCCGGTTATGTATTACTGGAATGTTTGCACAAATGACACGAGTTCCGGGACAGACACTCCTATTGAAAAGTGATCGTCAATTATCCCACTCCTGGGGACACAGAATGGGAGGAGCATTTTTATGTTCACGATTGAAATACTCTTGACAAAGGTCCAGAGAGACCAAAACGTTAGTACGGTAATGCTGCAGCAAGAGTGTGCGGGATTTCTTCAAGTCATTATTTTCCAACACACCTGCACAAAATAACTGTTTGGATGTGCTGATTGGTCTTTAAAAATTGATCTTATTTAGCAAATGGCTGCCTACTTATTTTCATGGAGCACTGTGCCCTTTTAAGCCGTCACAAGCCCAATTGTTGTGAAACCACTGGCTTATAAAGTAGTACGGACAGAAAACCCTGTATCATGTTTAAGCTTTCCAGCAAGGCCTGCACTTTGTAACAGGCTAGATGTGGGGTAGGATTCTGGATCTGTATAAATGCTGGAACACAAGGTAACAACACAGAAAATGTATTTTTCCACTATCTGACACTTTTTAAAACCTGCTGTTGTTGAAAGAGACTAGAGCAGCGCTGGTATCTTCGCTCCTGCACACCGACACCAGCAGAGTTCTGCATGATGAACTGCATGTGTCCGTCTCTGTGGGGAAGAGGGATGGAGGGGGGGGGGGGGGGGGGCGGGGCTGTTCTCCTCATCCAGAAATAATCCAATTCCACAGGAGGATGAACCAAACCTCCACCCTGCCGCTCTCAACTTCACCACCATGAAAAGAGCTTTAGAGTCAGAGGTTGCTGAGGGAAGACCCTTGAGACTGTGTGTGTGTGTGTGTGTGTGTGTGTGTGTGTGTGTGTGTGTGTGTTACACTGCATGATGCCAAAAACAGGATATTTCCCCCTGCATGGATTTATTTCACAGCCCCTTTTTTAAAATGGGAACACGTAATGCTGGGACAGTTTGTCTTTTCTTATTGATATACATACACACACACACACACACACACACACACGCAGATGAGCAAACTGATGCAACAGCTTGTTGTGACCCGGTACAAATGAAAGTTATTTTTTCTTTCTGAAACACCAGAAAAAAAAACAATTTCATGTCTCTCCACAGTCTGTCTTCTGCTCTCCGTTTCTGCTTTTGAAAAACCAAAAAAACAAAGTGAAACGAAATGTATCTTATTTACCCAAGAGTCCCAACACCTCCTGCCACAATTAGTCACAAATGATCACATAAATATGCAATAGTCACCTTGTATTGCCATCCTACTAATTTGCTCTTGTAGCAAGTGTGGGATTTGGAAAGTGAAAGCACATAGCAGGTCGAGCTCCTCCGTCATTTAGAAGAAAAGGGCCTTCACTGGACCTTTCCAAAGGGATTCATTAAATACATAAAAGATGACTAAGTGTAGAAAATATGATAACATAAATGTTTCTATCATAAGACTTTTGTCTAATACTGTTAGCATACATGATCTGTAAGTGGTGATGACAAGGGCGTAACTTTGGGTTCAACATGGGGGGGGGGGGGGGAGATGTCCACTTTTGAGCAGAATTGAAATCTTGAATGTTGAAAAATTCATTTTCTGCATTCTGGGGAATTTTTCAGATAATTATGATAGGTTTTCGTGGGTTGCATTGGCCAGTTTTGATTATTGGGAGGTTTGTAACTAGAGTTGAGCCGGATACTCGGCTGAAACGAGTATCCGGTACGGAAAAAGCACTTTTGCCGAGTACGAGTATTATACGAGTAATACGAGTCAATATCTGTGCTCGGATTGAATAAAAATCCTCATTGGGTAGCTGACTGTGTCTGCGTTCTGTGATAGGCTAGTCGTCACAGCGCCCCTCCCCTACACACATACAGATGTATTGTGTTGCTGTGTCCCGCTCTGCCTCTCTCTCTCCCTCAGTCACTCAGGTTCGCCGGTCTTTTCCGTTAACATTGAGGGTTTTTTCAGCTTCAAGTTTGTTTTTTACTTCGGTTTGTAGTACTTACTTATTACTTATTAACCTGTAGAGTTCTGGTAAACGTGGGGTTTGATCAGACGTGGTTCTTGGTAGAATGCGACTCGCGTTGCGTCTCTGCCTGTCGGAGATTTTTTTTCTTTTTTAAACCGTCAGCTGGCTCTAAACAGATCTGAAAAACAGTGTCGGACTATTTGATCCGTAGAACACAGTCCCCCCCGCCCCCCTCTCTCTCTTTCTCTCTCTCTCTCTCTCTCTCTCTCTCTCTCTCTCTGTCTCTCTCTTACTCACTCACACACACACACACACACACACACACACACACACACACACACATACCTGGTGTGGAAATAAAAAAAATAAAAAAGAACCAAAAAAAATAAATAAATCACACTGATCATAAAAAAGTTAAAAAAAGAAAGTTATGTTGAGTATGAAAACTCTTGTTCATTACATTTTACTTCATAATTGCAACCGCATGTGTTGTATTCATTGTTCTTGTTCTGTATATAGTTCATTTGTTATTGTGATCAAAACCATTGATCTGAAGCTTAATGCTGATGCTGTCATGTAAATAGTTTTCTAATCAGCAATAAATATCACAATTTCTGATCAACCCATATCAATTGCATGCTTAAAATAACATACCGGTTAAAGCCCCGCCCATTTCAAGACAACCCGACCCACTTCTGGGTTAAACCCCGCCCACTTCCAGGTTAGGCCCCGCCCAGCCCGAGTACAAATACAGATACAGATAATTCATATGGTTACATATGGTACAGATAATGCTGTACTCGCTCATCCCTAGTTGTAACACCCCCATCCCCCCGGTAAATCACGCCTATGCTGCCCTGCAAAGGCAAAAGACCTTAACTCGCTAGAGTGTGAAACTGAGAAAAATGACTTTAAAGTTTCTGTTTTGTCCAGACAAAAGTATTATAGGTAGGACTCCCAACATTTGACAACTAGTTGCTATAATGAAGAAATGTTTGTATGCAAAAAATCTTGAGCTCAAAACTGACCTTTGACCCTTGTTTGGCAGTTACTGTACTCTGCCTTTGTATCATGCGCCAATCATGCGCCAATCTATGTCTATCATGCAAAGGCAAAAGGCAGTAACTGACATATAATCAATATTAGCTTGCTGTTCACCATACTTACATCCATTATAAGAACACCTAACCAAGGTCTAGTCATCATGGTATTAGTTTTAAATGATATAGAAGACCTTTGGTTGTTCCTATTTAGTGCTATAATGATCAGGATAGTGCGGCAACACTAACACAGTTAAACAGTATGACAGATAAGTTACTTTGCAGTACAGTATGTACAATATGAATAAATACAAGAAATATTTTCTCAATAAAGATAATTTAATTATAATTGAATACAAAGGTATATTTATTGTTTAACGATAAATATATTATGTTTAACACTTTTGCAAGGCACTGTATCCGTGTCATATTCTCATTAGGGGCTGAGCCCCCCTAAAGGTCTGGTCCTAGAATCGCCCCTGGTTAAGGGTTAAGGGCCACCAAACTGCTCAAGATGCACAGTCAACAAACTCGACTTGGATTACTACTTTTTAATTCTGAGAAAACATTGACAGAGTTGACCGACCATTTAGGTTAGCCTACTTTGTACGGACGTTAGCGATAACTAGCTTAGTGCTATTATGGATTTGTGTAAGAGCTGACATGAACACCTGCAAGAAGGAAATATGGTTCAAACACGTATGGATTGTTGTGGATACAGCAGATGACGTGCATTGCTATGGATTATATCTTCCATGGATTATATCGGATTGCATGAAAAGGTAGGATGCCTGTGTATTTAATAATTGTTTTTTTGCGGCGTCTGATGTGAGGCTCCGCCAAGTGAGGAGGTGTGTCAGCATCACCGTTAGCGCTACGTGACACAGATTAAATTTAGCTAGCTCCGGGCTGTCACTGACATTGACAGATCTGAACCATCGCCACTTTATTTCAAAGATGTGTCGTGTGTATGTTACGTGGTTTGGTGACAATTAAAAGCGGCAAACTTTGACAGTATGACAAAGCCAGAGTACAGTAACATCACGGCGGCACAGTAACATCTCTCTTGATGCCTGGCTAAACAAAGTCAGAACACCGTAACTCAACTTTAGGCAAAGAGCCGTAAACTGTTAGGGCGTTCTGCTGTTACGGCGTTCTGCTGTGGTTTCTCGCAGCGTTTTGGATGTTACGGTTGTCATAGCCCTTTATTTTCTCGTTAAAACAATCAAATTGACTCACGATATTTATCCACATGATAAAGGAGGTCTCAAATAACCCAAAAATCCTCATTTTTGACCAAACATGATGTTACGGCATTTTCCCTTTGTAGGGCAGTATGGGTGATGACAATCACGGAGAAGGAGGTAAGAAGAGAGCCTATCTATCTATCTATCTATCTATCCGTCCATCCGTCTGTCTATCTGTCTGTCTATCTATCTATCTGTCCATCTATCTATATATCTATCTGTCTATCTATCTGTCCATCTATCTATCTATCTGTCTATCTATCTATCTATCTGTCTATCTGTCCATCTATCTATCTATCTGTCTATCTGTCCATCTATCTATCTATCTATCTATCTGTCCATCTATCTATCTGTCTATCTGTCCATCTATCTATCTATCTATCTGTCTATCTGTCCATCTATCTATCTATACCTATCTATCTATCTATCTATCTATCTATCTATCTATCTATCTATCTATCTGTCTATCTGTCCATCTATCTATCTATCTATCTATCTATCTGTCCATCTATCTATCTATCTATCTATCTATCTATCTATCTACCTATCTATCTATCTATCTATCTATCTATCTATCTATCTGTCCATCTATCTATCTATCTATCTATCTATCTGTCTATCTGTCCATCTATCTATCTATCTATCTGTCTATCTGTCCATCTATCTATCTATCTATCTATCTATCTATCCATCTATCTATCTGACTTACTGACTGACTAAATTCCTGTACACACTGTGGGTCAAAGAAAAACTTTGTGCTTTGGATTTTTTAAATGGATTTTGTGATGTAAAACCACCCAAAAAGTTCCCAAAAAGTCAAACTCAGCCTGACTTCCGTCCGCGAGTCACCTTAGCAGTTTTTCCAAGGTGGCGAAGTTCAGGTTAAAAAGATAAAAAGTTAAAAACAGCACAACAAACAGTCATCGTTACTGCAGCTAATTAGCAGGTTCCCCTAAAAAAAGGGCTTATATTGAATGAGACAAATGGCTGCCTGCGGGCCTGTTGTCGGGGGTGTGATGGATGGATGACACCGACTCCCTGCGGCAATGGCAGACACTGAGCCGAGCAGAGTGGCAGGGCGGGGAGGGGCGGGGGGGTTAGAGTCGTCCCGAGGACAGCAGGATGGTAAACAGGTCTGTAGGACGGCGATGGCCTCTGGTTGTGCTGCTGTAAGTCCCCGCTGAGTCGGATATATGGAGCACAGAGCGTCACCTCTGTGGATCCTCTCTGCCGCCCGGGAACGGCTATGATGCTTTTAAAGTTTGTGCCAGGGGGCTTAGGAAGTGTTTGAAGGTACAATGTGAAAGTTCTGAAACTGCAAAAAAAATACTGTGTATCAAGGGTTTCACTCCAGAATAATATGTGTAGAGTTTCGTATAAAAAAACGTTGCTGAGATTTTTTTTTTTTTATTCCATCTTTTTAAATACATCCTTCAAACCATAGACCAAAAAGTGAAGCCAAAACATCTGGATCGTCCCCTGGTTGCTGGCTGCAGTATATGTCATAAACTCCGCCCCCTGTCGTGTTAGCGGACTGGACATGGACCAAACAAAAAAATCATACACGTCAAATACATTTTCCCCCAAAGATGTTCTGATCACGCTGATGTTTGTTTAAGTGTTAATTTTTCTGATCAGCTTGGTTTTTGTTAGTTATTTGATGTTATAAAAACGGCATGATTGACAGCTGGGATTGGCTCGCGATTGGTCGGGCAGGTGTACGTATACGTGGGTGTCCTCTGGGTGCTCCGGTTTCCCCCACCATCAAAAAACATGTACTAGCTTCTCCAGTCAGCGCCATTGATCAAGGCACTGGCTCAGATCTGGAGTTGGGCGCTGTGATTGGCTGCCCACTGCTCCCTTGAGGGATGGGTTAAATGCAGAGAAGGAATTTCGCTACATGTATGTGTATGTGACAATAAAGTACCCTAACCCTTATCTGTCAAACAGCAGAACAGCGTAAAAGCAGCCGCACCAAGGTGTATTGTGATGCAATGACCCGCATCTTTTGGGGATGACTTCACTGCCTTTCAGAAGCTCCGTTTTAAAGCTAGATAGAAGATAAAGAAGGTATCGGCATCACATGAAACTGGACGCTCTAAGGAATCCATTAGCACCAACCATGTCATGTTAGCATGTCGGGTAAGGTGGTGTGGTGTCTTAAATAGTAATGCTGTGATGCTGTATGAAGAGGAATCCGCCGACACTGTTCTTGATTATAAAAAGGTTTATTACAAGCAAAGATTCAGCATCAATTTTACAGACCCATGGATATCTGGAGAGACGACCGACCCAATCCTCAAAATTTGTCGCTCTGACTTTCCTTTGTGTGAGCAACGTATATATCCTATGCATTGTATCAACATAGGGCGTGATATGTGTGAATACATGATTCGACCACAGAACTGGCCAATCCATGCCTGTTATCTGGCACAACTCCAAAAAAGGTCTCTTCTGTCTTGGGGGGACCCCTACTCATGTTAACAATTTCCAGATGTTCTCAGTAAATGTAGAGTAAAGTTCATAGGACTCCCTTATAACAAACCTTTAAGCAAAGTTTATAGAAAGTTATAGAATGGTCATATACTACAGTGGCTAAATAACGCTCCAAAGTTGGGCTAAATTGTGTAGAAGGAAAAACTTGCATAGCAATTTCCAGAGATTTTCAAGAAATTTGAATGAAAGTAGGTTCTATGAGTACCCACAAGTCCCCCCTATACAGACATGCCCACTTTATGATAACCAAACAAAGTTTTTACTTGCCAACTATCATGTTTTTCCACAATGATGTACAGATTATAAGGACCAACTCATAAAAACATTGCTCCATAGCGCTACAAGTGGTCAAAGACTCCACAGGGTACCTTGCAATGCCATATACCCATTCATTCACATGCAATGGAAAAGATGGTCACTGACATAACTTCCTGTTAGGCCTTCAAACTTATCGACATTTCAACATTTGTTACAAATGTGAAAAGAACATAGACGAAAAGATGATTCCTCCATGAATTTTGCTCGCCGTTGAACAGCTTCTCTCCGTGTCTGTGATCACTGCACCAACCCAATAAGAATCTAAAACAAAGTGTGTCTGTTTGTGGTTTTAGAGTCGTCTTCTTTTGTTGGTTGGTATGGAGCGGGTTCATGTAAATGCGCCACATTTGCATATCAATTCAGCCAAAAACTCATTTACCTCCTCTGCCTCTCCTTCCAGTTGATTATGTAGCACTCTCACTTCAACCGACAGGCCTAATTTACTCTCTTTCACAGCCAATCGAGAGGGTATTTGTTTAGTTTTCAGAGACAGCCTCTTCACCGCTCTCCGCTGCATCAAAGTCTTCTGAATCCCGCCTGCTTCAGCAACGGCGTTGGCGGCTCAAATTACGCCTCCGTTCGGGAAAAACACGGCAAGTCTTGTTTCCCCCAACAGCAGAGCCACCGAGGGCCCCTTTATGAAGTGCAGCAGAGGAACGGCCTTTAAAAGTGATCGCTTTTATGCTAAAGGCCTCTAAACGACGTGATGGGCAAGCGGTGATCGCCTGCTCTGGTCTGGAGCTCAGGGCAAGGCATCAATAAACAATGAAGGGCTTCGGATGTGAGGGAAGAGAGTGGCTGGAGGAGCTCTTCATTAGCTGTCACAGCGGCAGCATCCACTTCCCTCTTTTATCTCAGATGAGTCACTCTCCGTCTCTGGGTGTTTCAATCCGACGGGTCGGCCGAGTTATCCTCCCTCCCTCACTCTCTCTCTCTTCCTTTCATGTTTTAAATCCACACTCTTGTTCGCTCTACGTGTCACCTCCAGTCATTCTCTGGCTTTTTTTCCAACCAACTCTCCCTCTCAATTAAACCTCCTCCCCTTCGTCATCTTCTTCTTCTTCACCGGGCCCGGCACAAAATCAAATGAGCAAAAACTGTAGGAGAATTAAATCCAAATGTGTCTCGCATATTATCCTGGACACATAAGAGCCGAGCGGTGATGACCTACTGGAGCCAATTAAAAGGCAAAGAGTCGTCTCCCTTGATGTGCACTATCACTGATGTGCCATCTCACCTCTGGGCTGTGTGATATTGGCTGTTTGATGGGACAATTGGGCTGATCCCAGCTCATCTTTGTCACGTCGGAGGTAAGATGTGACGAGTCCGAGTGAGCCAAGTACATTTCTTACAGTAATGTCCTCCTCAGGACATCTTAAGAAGATTTGTTGTGCCAACTTCTCTCTATTTTCTGATAATGCAGCCTACATATAATCTATCTCAGTGGTTCTCAAACATTTTACACCATGTACCACTTCAGAAAATATTAAGCTTTCTAAGTACTACCCACGTTAAAATAGAGTAGTTAAGGTCTGCCCTTTTTTTTTTTAGCTATGGACAGTTCACCTAAGAGACAATATTTATTGTTGACAGCCACAGCCACGCTGTACGTCCTCCTTCCCACAACTGAATCCAAATTTGAGGTAACTCATTACTGTTTTGCATCGTTTGCTGGAGGTCAGCCCTATGTTCCCACAACCCAATGGTCCCACAGCCCAATGGTCCCACAGCCCTATGTTCCCACATCATTCACTGAAAATTAGGCCCTATGTTCCCACATTTCTAGGACATTTTCAAAATTAGGTCTTGTGTTCGTACATTTCCCTTCAATTTAAGCCCTATCTTCCCACAATTTTTTTAGGGTTAGGGTTAGAAGGGCAAAATCTGATACAAATTCATGAAAAAGGAAATGTGGGAACATAGGGCCCAATTTTAGAAAAAAATCTTAGAAATGTGGGAACTGTGGGAACATAGGGCCTAATTTTGAAAAAGATCTAAGAAATGTGAGAACAGCTGTGGGCTGTAGGAACATCGGGCTGTAGGAACATAGGGCTGTGGGAACATAGGGCTGTGGGAACATAGCGCTGTAGGAACATAGGGCTGTGGGAACATAGGGCTGTGGGAACATAGGGCTGTGGGAACATAGGCACGCTCCCGTTTGCTGCAGGTGCTGTGGAGTCTTCACCGCCACTGCTTCAGCAGCGACTAGCACTTGCGCTCGTCCACTTTAGTTTCAACAGGGCTGCTCGAAATATTCTCCTCCTCATCTGCACTTCTCTTCCTAAAGGGCTTTTCACACGGTAAACGATTGTCGCGCCTTGTAATTCATTTTCAATGAGAGGTGAGCGGGCAATTTGACAGGCGACGCGACAAGCGGGCGCAATCCCCTGAAACGCGTTCATGCTCGTCACACGCACACGCCTGCCCACTGCAAGAGTTGAACTGTGTTGAACTTTTCCCTACGCGAGCAACACGCCATGCAAATCAATGAACAAGACAGATTTTTGTTGTTTGTGACTTCCCTAAAATATAAAACTGTTTTCAGGACATAGAGAGCAGGGCGTCTGCTTGTCAGAGCATCGGCACAAGATTGGATTTATCAGGTAACGTCCGTAATTATGACTATGCTAATTTAGCTAACTTTAGCTATCAACAATAACAGTCCGTGGTTAGGATAGACTAGTACAACAAATTCTCATCTTCGAATCATCTCGGTAAAGAGCTTTTTTTTCTGATGTCCGTCCCCTTCCTCTGTCTTTGTGTTGGCGTTCTAACCTCCGGCTGATTTGTGAGGACTATGGTTAACTGCTCCTCAGATCTCTGCAGGGTAAATCCAGACAGCTAGCTAGACTATCTGTCCTATCTGAGTTTCTGTTGCACGACTAAAACTACTTTTGAATGTACACATGTTCCACCAAAACAAGTTCCTTCCTGAGACTATTTAGCAGAGGCACCGTGGCTCCGTCCGGCGCTTAGCACCGCCCAAGACGATTGTGATTGGTTTAAAGAAATGCCAATAAACCAGAGCACGTTTTTCTCCCATCCAGGAATGTTGTGTAGACTAGCCAGACCTTCCTCCGCAGCGCTGTGGAGGAAGGTCTGGCAAAGCGAGACCAGATGACACCAGACACACATCAGGGCCCAGTTTGCACAGATCCATTTAATATTGCTGATGTAAGTGAGCCAGTTTTATGAGCTAGTTTCAGTTTGTTTTCACAGTAATAGAATGGAAATAGAATTAATAAGAATGAAACTGGTGCACAAAGAAGAGATGCAGACAAACTGTAGAAAAACAACTAAAGAGGTCAGGAAATCCCTTCCATGACAGGAGAAGCAATCCAACATTCAGCAGCTCACATGATTAAATGATGAATGCTTGTACTTGTAGGTGTGCATGTTCAAAGCTATTTCATCACTTTACTTTTTAAAATGTTTGCTTCCCAGGGTGTTCACACAGAAATAAAACCCCACCAGTGAAAAGAATAATAGATCAAAGTTGGTTTCCAGTCGTTCTCCCAACTGTATAATTCATGTACCTGCAACTTTTTAATCACCACCCTCATCTGTTATTAATACCATGCCCATAAAAATCACGATCATTATCATTACTGTCGTTGTATCAGAGCAGCCTTAACATTCACGACCAACTGCACGCCGCAGCCGCTAATGCCAATAAAGCAGCGAGACATCAGGACGGGGCGCTTGTATCTGTGAAGACATGGACATCTGGCTCGGTTTCAGAGCCCGTCCTCGGCAGTAGAGCCGGGGAGGCAAAATCTCCCGTGACAATACATCAGTGGAAGATGCTCGGCAGCCATATGCTGCCTTTAAAAGCTGCCTCTTTTCCCCACTTTGCATCACGATGGGGATGTTTAAAGAGGGCTGGCAGGGTACTTAAAGTGCTCATTAACAGAGGCACGTCCAATATGTTTGGAAAGGCCGTGCATTTCCACATCGGGACCTTAAATTACTACAACCCCCCTCCTTTTTCACCTCACCCTTCCTCCTCTTCCCAAACTGCTGACCGCAGACTCCCTCGCCGTTTTATTCTCCTCTTTGACATTTCGAAGAGTTGTGTCACCAGCCGTTAACTGGCGGACGCTTTTATGACAACAGGGGGAAAGAAGACGCCACATGTGCAGAAAAACGACAAGAGCCTATCCTCATTAGTGTTTGGACGAGTGCCAACGTTAAATGAAAAGAGGAGGAGGAGTATGGCAGGGAGGGCAAAGCAATCAGATGGCACCTTTTTTCCTGATGGTGATGGATGGTGAGGGAGAGGCGGCGTGCCAGTAACGCTCGTCTCCTCGGGGGTTTCCCCTCTGTGGCTGCGGATAAAAGTTTGACTGCACTTCAGAGATGCTGTACAATCACGTACGGGGAAAGATGTGTTTGGCAGTGACAGATGTTGACAAGTTGAGTGATGGTCCTTCAGGGCCGACAGCTGAGCACAGTCACGTTACCCAACTGCTGAGCTGCTTGCAGCGAGGCCTGAAGATAATGATGCCAGTTCATCCGTCCAGAGCAAGATAACCTCCACACGCCACAACTTTCTGACCAGACTGTCATGAAGTATAGCATGGGTATTTGTGTTCCCCAAAGGATGATTCCTAGCATATTCTGGGACTCTTTGACCCTTCCTCTAGCGCCACTTTTATCCATGACAAGGTATCTCACAAGTTACTGAAAAGATTTTTTTAGATCATTTTTTTTTATTATTTTTATATTTTTTGAACATACAGAACAGACAAACGCAATTGAACAAGAACAAAAACCCTCTCCCATCCACCCACCATCTGCGGTCTCGAGGAAAACAAAAACAAACAAATAAACAGAAATCCCACCTTGCCTAGTCCCACTCCTCTAGTTCTTGTGATGCTGAGGTCATTAGGACTGATACCTGTGCTGCTGAGCTTTTCTATAGGTCTATAGTCGATGACTTTGTTAATCCTTGCTGTAGAGAGCTCAAGCATAACTATGTCCAGAAAATACGCCAACCACTGTTTTATACAAAGCGAATAAGGGGGGGAGCCAGCGCTGAGCTATCATTTTCTTGGTTGCGGTTGAGCCGGATAGCCAAACTTTCTTCTGTCTCCCAAGCAGGTGTAATTTAGAGTCATCATTAAGTAACAAGACAATCGGGTCAGTAGGAATTCAACATCCTGTCACATCAGATATTATTGATGTTGTTTTATTCCAGAACTCATGCACCTGTTCACACTCCCAGACCATGTGCAGGAAAGTCCCAGTTTGTGCAGGTTGGCAGAACGTGCAATAGGGAGTGGGAATGGCTTTAGAGACGTATTTGACGTGATTTGGGGTTACCAAATACATTAATCACAAGTGTCACCTACATTTTATTTATCACTGCACATGAATAATATCCCCTCTTTGGGGATAACGGTGGGGTTGAAAAAAGGAAATATTTGCCACAGTTAGGAGGGCCAGAAGGGGGTCGAGGCTTACTATTACGAGGGCACTGGCCACCCTTGGCCTCCCCCTTAAAACCACCACTGGCCAAAATCTCTAGAGGTGCAAAGAATGTATTAAAATTTGATGCACAGCTTTTAACAGCTTTATTTAAAATTCATAATCATCATTACTTCTTTGATCAGATAGTTCCTGATATCAAAATTGGGTCAATTTGGGACTTAAGAGAATGTACGCTTCATTTTGTTAAATGGAAAAAAAAAGGTTTTTATGTTCTCAAAGCAAGATATTAGAAAGGTAGTGTTTTGGCATCAGCATTAAGCTCAAGTATCTCAGGTATCGCTACTGTCAAACAATGCCCGTCGATACACAAGCCTAGCAGCATGCCAAAAAAGTTTCTGATGACGTTCATGTTCCCTGAAAGGATGAACCTGAGGAATGGTACTTTCCCCTAGCACAACCCCTCAGGCCAAAACACAAGACACAGCATTATTGTTCCATAAAATTGAACACGGAACGATGAACCACGATGATTTTATTTACCCAATGACCTTCCTTTTGTGTCAGTTGTCCAGTCAGGGGTCAGCCCTATGTTCCCACAGCCCAATGTTCCCACAGCCCTATGTTCCCACACCCCAATGGTCCCAAAGCCCTATGTTCCCACAGCCCAATGGTCCCACAGCCCTATGGTCCCACAGTCCTATGTTCCCACACACCAATGGTCCCAAAGCCCTATGGTCCTACAGCCCTATGTTCCCACAGCCCTATGTTCCCACACCCCAATGGTCCCAAAGCCCTATGTTCCCACAGCTCAATGGTCCCACAACCCTATGTTCCCACATTTCTAAGATTTTTCTTAAAATTAAGCCCTATGTTCCCACATTTCTAGGACATTTTCAAAATTAGGTCTTGTGTTCCTACATTTCCCTTCAATTTAAGCCCTATCTTCCCACAACATTTTTTAGGGTTATGGTTAGGGGTTAGAGTTAGGGGGATAAAATCTGATACCAATTTATGAGAAAGGAAATGTGGAAACATATGGCCTAATTTTGAAAAAGAAATCTTAGATATGTGGGAACATAGGGCTGTGGGAACATAGGCACGCTCCCTCCAGTCAGATCTTTGATAGCAAACCACAGGATTTATCTGCACTACCACATCCGCCAACCAGTTTTCCTTCAGCAAGGCTTAAAATACATTTAGAAAATCTAGCCCAAAATAAAGTACAATGCGAGCTGATCACGTACAATACATCCATCCAGTATTGCTATTGAGAGGCGAAGTCTCTCCCCTTCCAGTGGACCCCATGGGAACTATATGTAGGCCTACAGCAGTGAACAGGGAGTGACAAATAGTTTTTTGAGCCTTTTATTTCAATTGAGCAATGGATTACACACACGTTTGTTAATTTAAAGATATTTTTGCAAGTGAAGAAAGTTACAGTTTGTCGTATGTTTGTCGCAGTACCACTTAGTTTTGTGTGATACCACTCAGTGAACTACATCTCTCGCAAAATATATACGTCACCTTGCTCGCTAGCTAGCCTAGCTATGTTCCACAACACATTTAACGTTATCTTATGTGTTTTATCGTTTTAACGTTACATTCCGGTACAAAACACACAGACATCGTAGCTTTAACGAGACGTCACTTAGGGAAGTTGGGGGTGAATAATCTTTCTAATGACTAATTTTTACAGTCTTATACTTCAACAGTTTTAAGACAAACTGTGACTTTCTTGACTTACAAAATGATCTTTAGAATTGACGAACAATGTGTAATCCATGGCTCAATTCAAACTTCCCCTTTCTATGGTGATATCAGTTGGTCAAATTAGCTACTGAACTTTAAATATAAATATATACTGTCTATGTTAAACCTCTTGCACATTCAGCTTTAGATCTGGCTGAGATTCATCACATTGCGAGCCAGACTACCTCCAGATCCACTAGCATTCTGAAACGTAATGCATGTATCTATTAACATGCATTGTTCCTTATCCAGATATGATATCCAGATACAGATCACAGGTTAAAACCAGTGAAATGGGGTCATTGTCTGAAGTTAGATACAGCTTTATCTGTCCAAAGAAAATGCATGAATGGATGCTCACCTGAGAAGAAGCTAGCAGGGCAATCTTCAGGGCCTTCCTTTTGAAGTGCTTCAACCATATGACCACGACATTAGCAGAGGAAGTGAACCCTGACAGATGCACTTTTAACACTGTATCCAGTGGATCTCCCAAAAATCCCAGCGCATTTGGCTCAAGATTCCAGTGGCAGGGATTTAATGGAAGTCAACCAGAGTTCAGCTCATTACTTTAATGCTATTGCCTTTTGTAGTGAAAAGGATTTAAGCACTTCGGTTCAATACACTGGTGCAAAACTGTGCAATTTCTCATGAAAAATGAATTCCCAGCACTCCACTGAAGTCTTTTCAGTCTCCATTCGACTTTGCCCATCTCTTCTGTGGTAAATAGTCTGCCCTGATGCCTTCTGGACCAAAACACTTTGCTCGCCCATCGACTTGGCCTCTTCTCTTTTCTCCTCCAATTCTATAAACTCCTCTCGCTCTCCCCTCTCTCTCCTTCCCATCCTCTCCATCCCATCAATTGGAAATCTCTCAGCATCACACCTCAGACACCCAATCCTGGGCAGACAACTCCACCGAGTATTAAACAAACATAAGGAGAGAATGGAGTGGCTGCTGGAGAGGTAGATGGTCGGGGTGATAGGATTGCCAGACAGAAGGAGCAGAGAATCACAAGTGCTCTGAATTGTCGGTCTGGAACTGCCAGAGAGAGAGAGAGGGGGAAAAAAGACCTCAACGTGATGACACTGAAGCAGTAAGACATTTGGAGTGTGAACACAATAATGGCTGCAGAAATAGAAAACAAAAAAGTAAGAGGAGTGGAGGGCGGGGGGAGAGAAGGAAGGACAGCACAGCTCCTCTGATCTGTTTAAGTTGAAATTGGAATGACTAAATCATGAAAAGAATTAACTGAAAACATTCCCCCGTCTGTTGCCGGATGATGAAAATGTTTCAGTGGCTTGACATCATCGTTGTTAAGCCGGTGTTGGTCCCCCGCGGTTCGGCGGGTTTACCTTCAGACGGGCTCGGCTGGACGATCGACACGGGAGAATGTTTCTGCCGAGGCCCAAGATATCAAAGGCGTGCCGGGTGTAAATAATGGAGATTTAAAAAGTCGAAAAATGTTCTCTGCCTGCGCTCGCTGCATACCACTTCTTCATTACACAAGCTGAATTTATTTTTCTGAGAGGCCTTGTTTCTGTTGATGAAATTGTTCTCACAAGAGGGCGAACTGTGGCAGACATGCTGCTTTTAACCGCATGCTGCTAACCTTCCACCCAGGGAATTTCTGACAGGCACCGCTGAATTTATTTTATTCTGCATTTAAGCAAAAGGCTTTAACCCTTGTGTTGTCTTTGGGTCAAATTTGACTTTTGATTTGAATTTAAGAAATATGGGTTACTTTGTAACTACATAATTTTGATTTCCCAAAAATAACATGGATCATTCCATACAACGCGCTCCGCAAGTACAACAAAAATCTATACTTTCATTGAATTTTGTGTGTTTTATTAAATTTTTTAGCATTTGAAAAAAAAGAAATTCAAAACAGTATCTCGACTGAACGTTGACATACACCATTCTGAGATTATCCTTCCTTTAAAGGACAATTCCGGCACAAAACGAACCTAGGGGTTAATAACAGATGTGTACCCACTCTGTCGCTCTCTGGGACATGTTTTCATGCTAATCGAATGTGTCTGTAGCTTGAAACAAGCTAGCGCGGACCGCCATTAGCTTACAATGCTAGTATTCAGGGCACAGGGAAAGCAAAAACAAATTGCTTATTATACCACTAAAAAGGCTAAAAATATCACCAAACTTCAACGGTAGCATAATGAGGGTCCCTAAATGTTAACCGAAGCATTGAGAACTTTGTAGTGTACAGACAGTTTATTAAAAAGATAGTTTAGAAAGACAGTCGCGTTCTCGTATACAGGCGGCCGCCGTCTTGGGAGCTACTGTCTTTCTAAACTATAATTTGTACACTTACAATGTTCTCAAATTATTACAAATTATAGTTTAGAAAGACAGTAGCTCCCAAGATGGCGGCCGACTGTCTTTCTAATCTATCTTTTTAATAAACTGTCTGTACACTTACAAAGTTCTCAATGCTTCGGTTAACATGTAGAGACCCTCATTATGCTACTGTTGAAGTGTGGTGATATTTTGAGCCTTTTTAGTGGTATAAATAGCGATTTATTTTTACTTTCCCTGTGCCCCGAATACTAGCACTGTAAGCTAATCGGCGGTCCGCGCTAGCTTGTTTCAAGCTACAAACACATTCAATTAGCATGAAAACATCTCCCAGAGAGTGATCGAGTGGGTACACATCTGTTATTAACCTCTAGGTTCGTTTTGCGCCGGAATTGTCCTTTAATATTAGTCTAAGAAATTCATAATTTGTAACTCAAGAATTAGATATAATTTCCTATAAATGAGGTTTATTGACCATGAATTCCAAAAATAAGTGTAAATCTAGTAATGAGTTGGTGTTAGTGGTGTTTATACATGGTAGTGAAAAGAAGCGTTCAATGTCAAAAAAGCACCAAAAGAGACAAAAACGTTAGAAAAAGTGATTTTCAGTTTTGACTCGGGAGGACGATGCACGGTCAAATGGAAGACAACACAAGGGTTAAAATGCAGCAAAACTGAGTTTTCAGTGATCCGATTTGTTTTCCCTCTGTCCTCACACTTTTCAGTTGACATATCTCTGCTTCACAACACAGCAGTCAGGCTAACTGGACACAAAACACGAGATCTTAGGCTTGTTTTTAGCCTTGTTTTTATTTTTAGATTGGATTTTTAATGTTTTATTCATTACCAGTCATATAAGGACCCAGTATTCATGTGTCTGATGTTTTGCCTCTTTCTGTTTTTCAAAATGTGACATCAGACCGGACAAAAGAAAGCTGTTGATGCTTCCAAAGTCTGGGTTTTATATCGGCTTCATTGTGTAGGTACTATCACAGTCCCTGTGAAGTCTGAAAGCAGACATTTACATGAAGACAGTACAGTTAACAAGCTCAGTAGATTTCCCAAATCAAAAGCATCATTATAGTTTATGAAGTTTAGATTAGATGTTGTCTTCAGCAAAAAGGTCGGCTGTGTTTAAATCCTCCATGTTTTAATTTGTATTTATTTTTTTAACTTCATGGATATATAAGTGTTGTCCGCCAGTTACCTAACAGAACCTTGTAGCATCAGTACTGTTGCTATAGGTACCTGCATTTGAGCACTGATATAGAACGGCGGACTAAACTAAGTTTAAAGGTGTTAAACATCTGTCAAAGATGCCTTCCAACTCCAAAGTTTCCTCACCCACACACGCATATCATGGCAATATTAAAGTTATAGTCACAGTCCAATTTAAAGTGCCTATATGTAACTTTCAGTTTGTGCTTATTTCAGCGGGGTCAGCCCTATGTTCCCACAGCCCAATGGTCCCACAGCCCTATGTTCCCACAGCCCAATGGTCCCACAGCCCAATGGTCCCACAGCCCAATGGTCCCACAGCTCTATGTTCCCACAGCTCTATGTTCCCACAGCTCTATGTTCCCACAGCTCTATGTTCCCACAGCCCAATGGTCCCACAGCTCTATGTTCCCACAGTTCTATGTTCCCACAGCCCAATGGTCCCACAGCCCTATGTTCCTACAGCCCAATGGTCCCACAGCCCTATGTTCCTACAGCCCAATGTTCCTACAGCCCAATGGTCCCACAGCCCAATGTTCCTACAGCCCTATGTTCCTACAGCCCTATGTTCCTACAGCCCTATGTTCCCACAGCCCTATGTTCCCACATTTCTAAGATGTTTCTTAAAATTAGGCCCTATGTTCCCACATTTCTAGGACATTTTCAAAATTAGGTCTTGTGTTCCTACATTTCCCTTCAAGGGTTAGGTTTGGGAACATAGGCACGCTCCCATTTCAGCGCCCCCTTTGGACGAAAGCGCTAGTGTTTTTACCACACCTGCTGTTGTAAAGGTCTAGGAGTTTACCGGGAGGTCATATAGTTACGATGAATGTTTTGCTCAAAATCATTCATTTACAATAAGAGAATACATTACAGATGCATCGTTGCATTTCAAGTGTTGCATTTGGTAACTTAACCTACTTTGGATGTCTCCTGAGCTAAACTGGGTAACATTATCACTGTCTGTGTGATATTCTCAAATATCATTAAAATACAATTAGGCCTATATAAAGAAATCTCCTACTACCCTTTACCTGGCTGGATACAATAACACTAACACAGGTTTTTCCAGTGTTGGGGTGAAATCTGTGACCCGTCAGAATGTGTTACTGTAGCGCCGTTTACATGCCGTACAATCTTTTGTAACTTTGCGGGAAAATTGGGACCAGGAAAAAGGCATTAATAAAAACGATATAAAAACAGCGTTCTTTTCACTGTTAGGCTCATTTGCTGTTACAGGTCATTTATGATCATCAGATGGAAAATTACACAGTTTCAAAAACATTAAAAAAGTTACATATAGTCACTTTAAATAGATCTAATAGAACAACTAATAAAATAGGCCCTCCTTGGGTGGCTGGCTGCACATACCGCAGCGATTGCTGTGGAACGTAGGTAATTACACGAGCCCGCTAGCATAGGCTATTTCTTTTGCGTAGCGTTAAAGGTGCAGTAGCGGTAGACCAGCAACTCCCGTGTTCTGCAAAGTAAAATGTTTTTGTCAAACGAGTCTGGTGGCTTTGAAGAGAGCAGAGATAAACAGCTTTCTTAGCCCTGTTGAGTCCCATCCATCAGCATGTGAAAAGAAATAATTTGGTGTTATCAGAGAGTATGCCCCTGCTCTTTTGGCTGCAGCTAGCAGCCTCCAAACCCTCCCAAATCTGAGAGAGACAGAGACAGAGACAAAAGTGATAATGCTTGCTTTCATGAATCAGAAAAGCTCAAACAACACGTCTACATGGTTCCCTCTGCGAGAGACCTCTTAGCTCTTTGAGCTGCTCTTGTTTTTCTGTAAGTGAAAAACTGTAGGCCACATAGCACACCTTTACACAAAGTCTTAAGACCTGGCTTCTGTAAAGTCAGACATCTGCTAACATGCTGCTAACTTGTCCTATGCCTGCTGCCAGATGGTCTACTTTGCATGGCTTGGGTATGTATGGGCATATTTACTAGTATTTTATTAACAATAAATGGTTTCCAAATGTGTCTGTTGACTTTGTGTTGCATGGCTTACATATTTAATTATTAACTATCAAACTATTTCTGTGAACATTCTATTAAAGGTGCCCTGCCACACGTATTTCATTAATTTGTGGTAATGTCTGAAGTTCTACCATGGACTCTGTAACATTTGTTGAGGAAAAAGTGCCTTGGTTACCTTGTTTCAAGCCATTCTAGCGTGGTATAGACAACCTGCAGGAAGACTCAGCTCGATTTGTGCCAGTTCGCATTAATATTCAACGAGCTAAGCTGCTTGACTCTGATTGGCTAACAGCTAGCCAATGAGAGCCTGGCTATCAGCATCCTTTACCCAGCGCAACTGGGCGAGCTCATGAATAGTGGCTAGAGCTGACAGAGGAGGTAGCAGTTCATTTTCACATTCATGACACAACACAAACACACATATGCAAAAATACAAGTAGAAACGTTTTTGTGTGGCAGGGCACCTTTAAGACTAATGCTACTGGTTGTTCATATTGCTCTCCGTGTCATAATCCTGGGTTTGTTTTATTTTGTAGGGTCATTTCTCTGGGATGCCTTTTTTTGACTTCCTGCCCTGTGTTTTCCCGCCATTGTGATTGTCTGCCACGCCCTGATGTGTTTCACATGTTCATACGTCCTCATGTCAGCTGTCTCTCGTTACCACCCTCGTTGGTCCTGTGTATTTAGTTTGTCCCCTCTTTGTCTGGTGTCCCTTCGTCATCTCCCCACTGCCAAGATTACCATCTGTAGTTGTCCTGGTTTTAATTTGAAGAACTTTATTTCAAATATCACTGAGGCTACATTTACATAGCTACGTTTTGGTTTATCTTTTGCTATGTTTACACCTCTCAATCCCCCTGCTCTGGCATTTCCCCCTCTCAATCCCCCTGCTCTGGTGTTTCCCCCTCTCATTCCCCCTGCTCTGGTGTTTCCCCCTCTCAATCCCCCTGCTCTGGTGTTTCCCCCTCTCATTGCCTCTGCTCTGGTGTTTCCCCCTCTCATTCCCCCTGCTCTGGTGTTTCCCCCTCTCATTGCCTCTGCTCTGGTGTTTCCCCCTCTCAATCCCCCTGCTCTGGTGTTTCCCCCTCTCATTCCCCCTGCTCTGGCGTTTCCCCCTCTCATTCCCCCTGCTCTGGCGTTTCCCCCTCTCATTCCCCCTGCTCTGGCGTTTCCCCCTCTCATTCCCCCTGCTCTGGCGTTTCCGAGCCCCTAAACCGGAGACATTTGGAAACACTTCTGACCCGTTATGGTTTGGAATCTGTGGGGTTGTGTTGCAGGGCCCTATTTTAACGATCTAAGTGCACGGTGTGAAGCGCCTGGTGCAGGTGCGTTTAGGGCGTGTCCAAATCCACTTTTGCTAGTTTGACGGTGGAAAAAAAGGGTCCATGCGCCGGGTGCATGGTTCTAAAGGGTTGTACTTAGTGTCTTCATTAATCAGAGGTGTGTTTTGGGCGTAACATGCAATAAACCAATCAGAGATCATCTCCCATTCCCTTTAAAAGCCAGGCGCGTTTGGACCTTGGAGCATTGCTATTATGATGGAGGATTTGGACCGTAATATTTGTAATCTTCTGCATGTGTGTGTGCTGCTGTGCGTCCCTGTGTGTGTAACAAGCATAGTGTGTGTGTGCTGTGCACGAGCCTAGGAGCATTTTACTAATGCTCTGTTAAAATAACAATGAAATGCTGCGTTATTGACTTTAGACCAGGTTTTTGTTGGGTAATGGCGCGATCACTACGCCCAGAATGCACCTGAACACACCTCCCTGTAAGACCAGCACGCCCATGGGCGCACAGATGGGCGCAGGTGCATTTGCTATTTAAACGATGCGGGCGCTGGACGGGAAATTGACAACTGCGTCGGTCTTAAACTAGCAAAGACACTTGGGTCGGGCTTTGCGCTGCACTGCGCCGCATGCAAGATAGGGCCTGCAGTCTCAACGGCCGCAAACGGAGACCTTTGGCAACACCGACACCGACGTTTCTCAGCCTGATTGGGTCAGACTAAACTACAAACGTAACCATGGCCACAACCAGCAACGGGCGGAGTCTCCACGCTGCCTCCTGTTAATGTCCAGTATACCAGAATGTAGATGAGATAGGAGGTTTTGGTGTGTTAGTTTAAACAGAGATTAGTTCTTCTACTGGAGATAAAAACACTTTTGGCTCAAAACTCAAACGCTTAAAAACCAAAACGTAACGTCCTCATGAATTAACTTTAGTGGTGTTGTGTTTCTATCCCTGTTTTAAATTAAACACATCTGAGCCCTGTGTAGGAAGCTGTAGCTCTCCCTGTATTGTAGAGCTCCACTGAGGCTGACTGGGAGAAATGACAGTGAGAACCTGCTGAGAGATTTTCCGGACGTATGGGTCCATTTTCTGGTTCAGATCAGGTTAGCGCTGTTGTAAAATTGAGTTTATTTGGGCGTAAAAACTCCAAACATGAGCCCGTGAAGGCAGCACATCCCTCTGCTTGTATATTGAGCGTCCTGTCTTCTACTGGAGCGTCTGTGGTTTCTTTTGGATTTCGCTCGTGTTCGGAGATATTGATTAAAAAGTGTCTTTAAGGTTTTCTGTGTTAATTCATTCACACTTTCACTCCGGGTTCGCATGGGGCCACATTTTGGTTCTCATTATATTTCGCTGTGTATACTGCTCTAAATACTCTCTAAGTGCAATCTGAGGCAGGCCAGTAAATGTTTTATGAGTTAAACCTCTCTGTAGTTCCCATCTCGACTCTGGTTGATATGCATTTGTGCAGAGCTGTCAGAGTCGGGGCACTTAGCTCTCAGTCAGCCTCCTGTAACATGGTGGTATATCTCTCTCTGCTTTAGATATGGCAAATAATGAAAAGGGGGAGCCGGCGGTCTTTCAAAGAGCACTTCAGAACATTTTCTCTAACAAAATGGCTCTCTCTAACTCTTCGCTGAATACAATTGCTTCTGGTCGTACAATGAAAATGTTCTCCGCCGGCAGCGGTGACCTCGCTCGTCTCACATCCACGTTCCAAAGTCGCAGCTCATCACCGGGAGAGAGATAGAGGAGTCCAGAAACTTCTTCGCTGCAAAAGTGCACACTGCAAAAATGAAGCAGACATGTAGGCTTAAGGGAATGTATGCTTCTGCGTTAAATCGATGCAGTGGGTAGGTACGTGGAGATACCGACCCTACACCAGACCCTGATGTGCAACTCGTAAAAAATTTAACTGCATGTCAGGGCAACGCACGTGGCTCGGCAGCGTTGCATTTCCCCCGACTCATTTCCTGGTTCTCCTTCTCCATAAACATGAAATCAAGGAGAGGGTTAACTTCTCCTGCTCCAGATTTCACACCGTGGTCAGAAAGAAACAGGGGAGACAGTTAGTTTCTCCCACTATGACTCTAGAGTCACTACTCACTCTGAAGATAATCACCATCACTCTCTCAATCGCTCTACCACACACTACATACACTATATACACACACACACACACACATACACACACACACACACACACACACACACACACACACACACACACACACACACACACACACACACACACACACACACACACACACACACACACACACACACACACCGGCCTTGCTATTCTCTTAATCAGTCCTTCCAGAAAAATGCAGAGTTTTTTTGTGATTGTTGTGGGCAAAAATCCTTGATTATACTGCACGTTTTCTTAAAAAATGCGATGGAATATGTGAGATATTTATGCAATATTATGTGATGAAATTGCGGGAACAAAAACTGCGGTTTCATCGTGGCTTCATCGCGGGGTTTGCAGCTTTTCGATGATGTTCACGTCACGTAATTACGTCACTTCATAACGTTCCCATGGCAACAGGGGCATTTTCCCCTGTTGCCATGGGAACAGTCAGAACGGTCAGTTCAGACACAAAAGTCTGAACTGACCGCTTAGCGAACCAATCAGCGTCCGGCGACGAGCTACTGGCACCGAGCTACAGGTGTAGTTTAGGTGTGTGTGTGTGTGTGTGTGTGTGTGTGTGTGTGTGTGACGGTAGCAAATGTTTGTTAAAAAAACAAACAATGGCGGACGTTAAGGACAGATGGTTCATCCAATCACCTGCCAGGTATTTTTTGAAATTTTCCAAACAGTTTCCAATGACGGCTTCCCCATCCTCTTTACTGTACTGTCTTTGCTTTCCACATTTGCTCTTTTTTATTTCATTTTGAACTGTATGACATTGACTCAACTGGATTTCGTCCTCCAAACTATCCCAGAGAGTCACCCCACAAACAGACACACACATGCTTTTAAGAGTAGTGCAGGCATTGTTCATATTTTACAACCACCTACGTTTTCAGACAGCCATTGGTTTCTATTTCAATCAGGAGAGACTTTGTTGCAGATATGCAAAGATTGATTGTACATATGCATAATATGAACTGTACAGAGTCCTCTAAACAGCTGAATAGTTTTAGGAAGAGAGAGAGCGGTGATTGAAGTTATTAGAAGTCTTCCTGAAAGAATTTACGCTGAGCTTCATTTGTTTAATTTACATTTAAAGTGATATCATCATTATGTTGTCACACAGAGCAGACGTTTGAAATAAATGACCACACAAAGTAAGTAATTTTGAAAAATGTATAAAATTTAAAAGCTCTAAAATCAGGTTGATTGTGTTGAAAACCGGTGAAACAATCTGAGGCGATTGGCCAATTTCTTGAGAAAATAAGACATTCATAACAGAATAAATGACTTGTTTAAGATGGAGATTTTTTTGGGGTGTGCCGTCAGCTGTCAGCTCCTCCATCTTTCTATCAGAGCATCGAGGCTCAAATCACACAAGAGGGGACCCACTGCTGTTTAATTTCACCCTGCGATCAATCTCCAATCAACAGCACTATATAGGTAATCACCACAATCTTCAGAAGGAGAAGAAAGCCAATTTTCGCGGCCTATATATCAGTGTGCGGGATCCCCCTCATTGATTGGTGTGTGAATACGGGCCTGAAGCAGCGCGGCGAGCCGAGGCGAAGCCAGACTGTGTTTGTTTATGAGGATCAGGTATTTTCTGCAGCAGATGGCAACCAGAGGGGCTTAAATATAACATCAGGCCGAGCGCTCGGAGCCGCCGTGTCCTGTACATCATAATCCAGGGGTGTCAGACTCACTTTCATTAAGGGCCATACTGGAAAATGAGAATCACATCAAGGGCCAGACATGTAGAGTTTATTGACATGCTTTTATTTAAAGAACTATGCAGTTTTGTTAGCTTAATTCACCTTAACTGAACAGCTTTGGAGTCATTGGAATGGTTATATGACTTTTTTTGGGTTGAATGGTGGTCGTCTCGCTTCCCCCTAGCGCCTGTGAGCGGAAAAACCACCCTTGCAACTTTGGGCCGGCGAGCCGCCGGCCTCAGTGTCAGGAAGTATGGCGTGATATCAGGTCTCGCCATGTAACAAATTGTTTCACGGCAATTCAGGAACCGGCTAACAAGGTAGCGATGGAGTTTTTCACACTATCATCATGGCTGAGGTGGCAAAAAAGAAGCAGAAAGCTAGGAAAGCATTGTTGGAGGAACAGAGAAAGAGGAAACGGCAGACTGACCGAGAGAGGAGTCTGACACAAGTAAACATAAGAGCTGCCAATTATCTATTCTGAAGCTGTAGGGGGAGCTCTATAGAGAAACCTGTAGGGGGGGCTCTATAGAGAAACCTGTAGGGGGAGCTCTATAGAGAAATCTGTAGGGGGGGCTCTATAGAGAAATCTGTAGGGGGAGCTCTATAGAGAAACCTGTAGGGGGAGCTCTATAGAGAAACCTGTAGGGGGGGCTCTATAGAGAAATCTGTAGGGGGAGCTCTATAGAGAAACCTGTAGGGGGAGCTCTATAGAGAAACCTGTAGGGGGAGCTCTATAGAGAAACCTGTAGGGGGAGCTCTATAGAGAAATCTGTAGGGGGGGCTCTATAGAGAAATCTGTAGGGGGAGCTCTATAGAGAAACCTGTAGGGGGAGCTCTATAGAGAAATCTGCCAGCAAAAAGAGAGAAAACAGCGAAGAAATGGCCAAAACTGCATAGCGCCCCTTTAAGAGAAAAAGTCAAATATCTGACTGTATTATTGTATGTCTTAAGTCTTCTCACTTACAGTTTGGTCCACATGAAGCCTGAAAAAAGTCAGAAATAAGTTCCTTAGGGCTCCTGCTGCCTGCATGGTGTGAGCGAGTCAGCTGCGTGGTGTGTCCGTTTTTATTTGGGCTCCCATGTTAACAGGTTAGAGCTTGCACACTGCCTGCTAGACACGCACGTCTCAGGGTTAGAAAACGCCGTTAATACTGCCGACGTTGTCTTTGCTGTAATCAAATCAGTATATATTTATGTTTAACATGAAGTATACTACTGTTTGAGTGCTGTATATTTCCACAACTCTCTCCCATATGTCGAACAAGGGTGATCCAAATCATTTTATCAATGGGAAACATACATGTGTACAGACAAGGCTAGCAGTCAGACACGTTTCTGATGTGCAAAGACATAGAAAACGCCACGCAGCTGCCACGCAACAGAAACGCCGCGCTCTCGCCACGCAGCCAGTGTGCAGGAGCCCTTAGCCGTCATAGAAAAAAGTGCCAATAAGGGTGGATGAATTGACAAAAACATCAGAAAACGTGACAAACACCGGAAAAGGGACAAAAAAACATCTTTAAAAAAGTGGCAAAAACATTGAAAAAAGCCACACACAAAAGAAACAGAGGAAAGGTCGTCAAAAAAGTGTCAGCAATCACGGGATCTTAAGTACCTCAAATTATACTTAAGGACAGTACTTGAGTAAATGTACTTAATAACATTCCACCACTGGTTTTCTGACAGTGTACAAATGCCTAATTATAAGTAGAACTCTGACATTTTGTTAAATGCCGTTGTTTGTTGTCCTCCCCAAAGTCCGATGAGAAGATCAATACCCATTTTATCTCTGTGTACCGAACAGAGATGGACTTATTGTCCTGTCACTTCTGTTAGAGTCGGCAAAGTTCACTCGTAAGTTATTTAAGAATTCAGCCATTTGGCTCATTCATGTGGTAACTTTCAGTTTGTGCTTATTTCAGCGGGGTCAGCCCTATGTTCCCACAGCCCTATGTTCCCACAGCCCTATGTTCCCACATTTCTAAGATTTTTCTTAAAATTAGACCCTATGTTAGGGTTAGGGTTACATTCCATCTGTAGTCCATTGCTACTGGATAATAGGTTGGGTGTAATTGGCTACCAAATTGGGAGAAAGGGGGATAACATTTTTTTTTCCAATTTATGAAAAAGGAACTGTGGGAACGTAGGGCCTAATTTTGAAAAAAAAAAAACTGAAATGTGGGAACATAGGACTGTGGGAACATGGGCACGCTCCCGGGTGAATTTGTCTCTTCTAATCCACATAGATGGAGATATCGTCTTTTTCATCCCACACATTCTATTTCTTTTTAAATCCAAAGTTCTCTTCACTGCCTTGAAAAGAAAGCAGGATTACTAAGTGATGTGATCTGTCTGTCTATCGATCTCCGCTCTGATGGTGCCGCGTGACACACACACACACACACACACACACACACACACACACACACACACACACACACACACACACGCACCTAACAGAGCTGTCTGTTCTGAAACAACAGCTAAACAATAGTCACATCATGTATCTTGGCTATTTTTCTACATGAAGCTTAAACAGAAAGATGGGAAAAAATACAACTGACAACTCGTTCCTGCTCCTTTGTCGCTGTGTGGAAAAAATGGAAGCCAATGTCGCAAATGAGAAGAAGAAAAGAAAACGTGACTATGTAAATTCTTAGTCGTCGACACATAATACGGAGGAAAAAGAAAAAAACCCAGAGAGGAAAAATGTGCACGTGTTCGACCCCAAACAACTTGCCAGGCAGAATGTAGATGACAATACCTGGTGTTTACATATAAATGAGATATAACAGAATAAATTACTTTTCTCCTGGAGGCTCGCAGCTCCATGAACACGAGGCTCGTACTCTGGCTGTCTCTCGGAGTCTGACTCATTAACCCATCTGAAGAAGAAAGCATCAAATCAACCAGCGAGCTCCCTTTTTGAAACGCTTCCCAAACACACAACAGCGTACACACAGTAATCTCCCCTCCATGAATTAGAGATGGGCTTATGAACTTATAATGTGAACAGTGACAGCCTCGCGGATGGTGTTTCTGTTCGTTAATGAGGGGGTTGAATCAGGACTGGGCCGTGTACTACACCATCAACACTGGGCTCTCATCGCTCTGTTCAACACAAAGTCTGCAGGAAGAATCGTGTTGGAGGCCCAACTGTTATGAACTGTTAGAAGTTAGTATTGCAATGAAGTGTCTTGAGTTCCAGTTTCTAAGATTGTGGTCGGCTTCTGCAGGCTGTCCTCATGAACCATTCGTACATAAAGCTTCAAAAAAGTTCAGCATGTGGCCGGTTAGCTCAGTTGGTAGAGCGGGCGCACATGTGCAGAGGAGGTTTATTCCTCGACACAGACGGTCCAGGGTTCGAATCTGACCTGTGACGGTTTTCCTACATGTCTTCTCCCCTTTCATATCTCAGCTTTCCTATCCAACAAAGGCAGAAATTCCCCAAAACAGCTAGCTGGACTCTCTGTCCAATCTGAGTTTTCTGTTGCACGACTAAAACAACTTTTGAACGTACACATGTTCCACCAAAACAAGTTCCTTCCTGAGGCTATTTTGCAGAGGCACTGTGGCTCCCTCCGGCGCTTAGCACCGCCCCAAGACGATTGTGATTGGTTCAAAGAAATGCCAATAAACCAGAGCGTGTTTTTCTCCCATCCCAGAATGCTGTGTGGACTAGCCAGACCTAGGGAGGAGGTCGGGGGGGATGTTTGGCTCCTAAAACACAGGGCTTTCAAGCCGGGGAGCAAAGTTCATGTCCCGGAAGAAATTAATGGTGCAGTAGGTTAGACTTATAAAACTAACTTTCTGTCATATTTGCTGAAACTGACCCTATGTTCCAGTAGAACTGCATGAAGCAGGTCATTTAAAATAAATCCAGCTCCTCTGGCTCCACCTACAGCCTGGAGTGGGATTTGCAAAAATCCACGGCTCCCTGTTCAGATGCACCAATCAGGGCCAAGGGGCGTGTCTAACTGTGTGTCAATCACTGCTCATGCACACGCATTTGTTCTCCCTTGTGGGGGGAGGGGCTTAAGAGACAGTTTTGGTCTTTAGTGGAAAGGGGGGAGGGACTGAGAAGTTGTTGATGTTCAAATTTCAAAAAGTCCTGGATCTTCACAATCCTACCTACAGCACCTTTAAGAGGAAAACACAAGACTTTGACCCAGGAAACGGGTGTTCATGTCCCATGAGTACTACATAAGGGGGCCGGTGTTATAATCCAAACCACCATATTTTTTCTAATTGAACTGGTCGTTTTGGTGTCTAAACTTACATGTCATCGCTGCAGGACAGTCACCTTTTGTTGGCTAAACCTAACTGTAACGACAGATGAAACGAATTCCCTTTGGTCCTACAGCCCACTAGTCCAACGTCCACCAGCAATATAGCGAATCCCACTACGGCATCGCCAAGACCCGCCCTTCAATAGCATTTATTGGCCAGTCGTCCATGCTTACAGAAGGTAACGTAACCCCATTAGTTCAGGTCCTATCCCCTGACCAATCGGCTATCCTAACCTTAACCACTCAAGGTCAAATGCCTAACTCCAACCAATCGAGCTGCTTCGTAGGGCGGGACTTGGCGTGGCCATAGTCGGGGACGTCGGACTAGTGAGCTGTAGGACCAAAGGGAATTTTTCGGGTTATTGAGAGGTCGGAGAAATGGGCAGTCCCCACCTGTGAACACGTCAAAGTACAGAAGCTATAAAGAGCTAAAAGAAAAACAATTGCTGCTCACCTGGAGCTAGAAAGTAGGAGTGGCGTCTTGTGTTGTTGTGCATGTCGTGCTTGTGTTTATTTGTAATCAGATGCAGATTTCAGATGACATTAGATTGTTTCAAGCAGTGCTCCCTAAGTAAGAATTCCAGACGAGTGTGCAGTCTTGGTAGACTATCAAAAGGTGCTATTGACTCAACTTAACTCAGGGTCCGATGTCTCCTTTTGTTTGCTATTTTCCAAAGGTGCGCTGATGGCTGTAGTTCACCTGGTTTCTGTGTGACTGACTGCAGCCGTCCTCCTTCAGCATCACTTATCAGTGATGTGTTTTCATCCCAGAGGACTCTCAACGGTCAGATGCTTTTTGTTTGTCACATTATTTTCTCTCGGTAAGCCTCGGGCGCCTGCTGCGCCGTGAAAAGCCCGGTGGGCGGCAGCTGTTGTGGAGATACCAGGCAACAGCAACAATCCTACATCTGAGTGAAGAATTTCCTTTTCTCATCAAAACGTAAATACGACATAGAATGTATTCAGTTTGAGCTGAAACGAGAAGTCAAAAGGTCCTTCTGTGTTTGTCGAGGTACGTCTCCATTACCCATAGAAACAGGGATTTTAATGTTTGATATTCAATTCAATTTTCAATTCAATTTTATTTATAGTATCAAATCATAACAAGAGTTATCTCGAGACACTTTACAGATAGAGTAGGTCTAGACCACACTCTATAAAGCCCCAACAATTCCAATAGTTCCCCCAAAAGCAAGCATTAGCAGTGGCTATTGCGACAGTGACGAGGAAAAACTCCCTTTTGCGACTCGTGAATGAACTCTGTCTTGTTTTATTATAGATGGGTCAAACGGAAATGTTTTCCATCCTCCAGAGAAAGGATTCAGCGATGTTTAAAGGTGCGCACCGTGAAAAAGCCCGGTCTCTGGAGACAACAGGGGTCGCAAACGTCAAACAAACACTAGAGGCACGGTGTGTTCAGGGGACAGGCAGCTAGCGGATCAAGGAGAGATGACTACGATTTGAGACAAAAATGAAATTGCGCTGAAACCATGCAGGAACTCATAGTGCACCTTTTAACAGGCAGCATTTTTGAGGCAATATTGTTTGGTGATCTTGGGTGAGGTACTCAGTGTGTAGGAAGGTATTTTTTATATAAAATGTATGTAATGGTTCATTCATACGCCCTTGAACTCAATCAATGATCCAGCATTGAGCAACCGTGCGGAAGTTTTAATTGCATTCAATGTGCGCTGGCCTTCGACACATTGTCGAACATTTATGTGTGTAGAGCACGGCCATATTTCATTTTTCATCTTTCCTTGTCATTGTGTGATATTTTAAAGATTAATTTAAAGGAAAGTTTATTGTATTATTGTAAATATATTGCAAGCGATGAGCCTGGTGTGCTGTCATCACGGGTGTAATGAAGCTCAGCGTAAATTATTTCAGTCAGACTTCAATAACTTTATCACATCTCTCCTCAATTGATCAGCTGTTTCGAGGCATTCACTTTTCAGTTAATCCGATCAGAATCGGCCATGTATTTCACAAGCCAATCACAGCATGACATCTCTGCTTTAAATCTGTTTCTCTCCTCTGCGGCTGTCAGTTGTCATTTCAGGAAAAGAGTGCTACCCTCCTCCTCCTCCCCTTCCACCTCCAGGCATCTTCACCCACGGCACCCTGAGTCTTCTTCCGGCTGCTTCGATCCGGTCTTCGTCCGTGTCTTCGATCCGTGTCTAGACTCCATCGGAGGATATCTCTGGGTTTCTCTGCCCCTTTAAAACATATATTTTATACAATGGAGTCTAATCTCCAAAGACTTTGTACATTTCATATTTTGCATACAAATAAATCTTTGCATATCTGCAACGAAGTCTCTCCTGATTGAATTGGCTGTCGTGCTGATTTGAGCACATTCTACATGTTTAATTGACCATTCAGATTGCCTTTTCAAATCTACTTGTATAATTATTGTTTTTGAGGGTGCACAATGACTATAAGGACATTATTACGTTAGTTAACAATCTTATTAAAGACTCAATAAATTCTCTTATATATTTTATATATAAATATTTTTTTCCAGCAATTTTAGGTCTTAAACTATATTTGTGGTGGTCTTAAAAGGGTCTTACAAAGCATTACAGTGACTTGAAAAATGGTGCAAGAACCCTGTAAATGTGTGTGTCGTCCGCATAATTATAATAACTTATTTCTGTCACACATTCAGGTGTGCACAGATATTTTTCTCGATTAACATGTCCACACCAACAGGTTTTGTTCTGGGTGTATATTTAGTGTCTGATCCGCCTCTGTGGGCTGTGCACACTGTGGGCCTGACGTGAAAATAACAATAAATGTTAAGTCTCTACAGCTGCCTGCCGGTTTCATACCGGGGAAAAAAGACGATCTGTTTAGAGGAGTGACGTGTCAAACTCAAGGCTTGCAGGCCGAACCCGGACCCTCGCAAATTTCGATCCGGCCCGCATATAAATTTCGTTAAACAATAAATATTGGCCTGCTTAGTTGTGCACCAAACCGATAAGGCTGGAAACTGTTTTTTAAACTGAAATTACGCCACACTCAAAGCAGAATTTGGCAGATTAGTCGACTTTGAGACTCTAAAATTCCCACACAACCAGTGAGTTTGCATATTCAGGCTGTGAAACAGGTTGTTGTGAGGCGGCTGTGTGGTAGTAATGCAATTATTGTTTTGCTTGATTTGCTAAATTCTATGATTACATTACATTTCATGTCATTTATCTGATGCTTTTATCCAAAGCGACTTCCACTGAAGTGCTTTCATCATTGAAGGTACAAACTCCGGAAGAAGTACAATAGCTTTAAATAAGCCAAACTACAAAGAGCCATATGAAAGTGCAGTTGTACGTTTTTTTTTTTTTAAATTAATTATCCAACGATGGCTAAGGAACTTTTTTGCTGACTTTTTTTAGCGCTTTATGTGGACGAAAATGATTGTTGGTAGAAGGTTATTTGAGACGCAATAATACATTCAAAGAGATACTTTACTTTTTTGATTAAATAAAAGCATGTCAATAAACTATGCATGTCTGCACCTTGATTTGATTCTCATTTTCCAGTGTGGCCCTTAGTGAAATTGAGTTTGACACCCCTGCTGTAGGTGAACAGGAGGCTCCTAAATGAAAATGTGTGCATTTTAAAAAACAACTCTGATAGAAACAGACACTCAGTGTGTACACACAGCTCCTAACGCGACAGGCATTACAGAGAGAAGAGTGAGGTAATGTGGCGTGCCGGATCTTCCTCGTCTCAAACAGGGCCAGGCGATGCCTCCCGGGACGGTGGGTTCGGTCCCTGGTAATAAAAGGGTAATTAGCTCCCTCCCTTCCTCCCCCCTCTCATCACAGAGCCTCACCCCGAGAGTCTGCCTTCCGTCTAATACCATCATTTCCCCCGATGGATGTCGGAGCGCGATGAGAGCCTGTCAGGGGACGCTGCAGTATTCATGATGGAAATTACTGATGTTCTCCGTAATGATGTGAAAAAGATATACCAGAGGACCTCTCAATAGACTGTTCATTCATGTGGATGTGTCAATCAACCCAGCGCATCGCCTCGCGATGATGGCTCTCCACAACAATTTAGTACAGTGCAAAGTACTATTTCCATCCTCCGTTCCTCTTGTAAAACACAAGTTGTTTAGTTTAATGAAAGGTTTGATCAGGATGAACAGAGCGGCACCTGAAAGGCTGACTACACCGCAGAGGAGCCGAGGAATTCAGGATTTCAGGAGGAATTCTCATTTGCAATGACGAGCTGTCACATTCACACAGTTCCACATTCATACCTGGAAGCTGCCCAGTACAACCACAGTCTGATCTGCTGCCACTGAGCAGCTCCACTGGAGAGGTTGGAGGTTAAGCGCCTTTGCTCAAAGGCACCTCAGTGGTGGTAATGAGGCAGGGACAACTGCTGCTCTTTCACTTTCTCCACCCAGATTTTATCCTGTCGGTCTGGGGATTGAACCGGTGACCTCCGGTCACAAGCTCACTTCTTTAACCTCTAGGCCCGTAAAGTAGAGTAGGCGCAGTGGTGTCAATCTCACAATTGTGATTTCCATTGGATCAGAGTACTGTCACTTGGCTGCTTGTTCTTCCAATCTTCCCAGCCCGTGTCATATGACCAATTCATGTTTCCATGACGACTATCCAAAATTCTGATACCATGGAACCCGGCACTGGGATTGAATAGGATCCGACCGAGCTTATAGAAAATGTGTATTGTATTTGAATATACAATTTGTATAAAATGAAAACAAGTGAAACTAATAATGAATGTGATTATCCAATATTTCCTGTATTTCTAGGCAGATTTTCTATGCTGTATTCTGATAATTATATTATTATTATACACACTAACATGCCATTTAGTAGCTAAAACAGTATTGTGAATCGCATACTATTTCCCATGAAATATTACAGTAAGCAACCACTGGACGCTACACCAGCATAAGTATCCCACAATGCAATGCGGTAGTAATGACAACATCCATAACAGACAAACGGACAACCAAGGCAACTCTGTAACGTCAAAAATGCTTTAATTTGCATTTCTACAGAATTAAAATCTGTGATTTTGTCACCTGCGACTGTTGGTCTAGTTGCTTACCTTTTCATATATATATATATTTATAGATATGTACTACGTGTGCAAAAAAATCGATTCGTATTCGAATTGCGATTCAAGCTCTACCGATTCAAAATCGATTCTTATTTAATATATTTTTTTAAATTGTATGTCTGCTACAATCACTGGATGGATGGATGGATGGATGGATGGATGGATGCTTTATTGATCCCCAAGGCGAAATTCAAGATCCCAGTAGCTTAAAGACATCACACACAACATACACATACATCATAAACAGGATGATAAAATAACAAATAACAAACAAATCCACATGAATAATATGGACAATAAAAGATACTGAATAAACTAAATAAAAAATCCACATGAATGTACTAACGGCTATATATATATATATATATATATACACATGGGAAAAGTAACTACATTTACATACTGTGAATCATTTTTTTTTTAAATGGAGAATCGTTTTTGAATCAAAAATCGATACAGAATCGAATCGTGAGCCTAAAAATCAGAATCTAATCGTGACATTTTCTGAATCGTACACCCCTAATATGTACTGTATATACATCTATGGCTTAAGCTGAGGTTGGAAGGGGTTACCATGGTTACACGTCTTCAGCTGGCAAGGAGGCTCTCAGGAAGAGACGTTGAAAATTACAGCTTAGTGCGATACCAACAGATTCTCACTCCCGTCTCGTAAAATACGGACGCTTGGTCAGGTGCCTTTGGCGTTGTTGACGCTAAAAGTCTCCTTTAGTGTCAGATCTAAACGCGCTTGGTCAGGACTATTGCCGTCCCTTTTGACGCAGTTATGTTAAGGAAAAGTCGTGGGTGGGCTTACGTTTCCGTTACACGCGGGAAGAACGGGACGTTTGGGTTTAGGAAAAGAAGAAAGCAACTTTAGGAAACATGACACGCGGGACTCTCCTGTTAGGGGTAGCTCCCTCTCCAACCTGTGTTGTTTTTTTTTTTCTTTGTCTCTGTTTGTCTGTGTGTCTCTATGTGTGTGGCTGTGTGTTTCCACTTGGAGTGCTGGAGGTGTGTCCTGGAGGAAGTAGGTCAAGGGGAGTGGCCGATTCACCTGCACAGCCGTTTTCTTCTCAGCTGCAGCTGATCTACTACAATCACCCAGCAATACTTAAGATCTGGCTGATTCCCCTGTCGGCGCCAGTTCGTTATCAACACTCAAGTAGTAACTTGGCTCTGTGTATCTAGCTCTAGTATCCAAGTTAGCTTTGTTGTGCTCTCTAGTCCTGATTTTCTTTAGTTGATACTTACCTTGTGTTTCTGTTGTGCAGTGTCCGCTCCGACCAGCTCCTGCCTCTGCGGTACCTACAACCTCCAGTCTCACCACCAGCCTAATTCTCCGCCTGTGGAAGCCACTCCAACCCAACTCAGCCTGTCCGCCTCGATACTCAGCCTCCCTGGATCCTCCTCTCTCAGCTCGGTTCCGCAACTCGGACAGCCAGGAATCCCCTCGCTCCTGCATTATCCTCACTCTTCAATTGAGTATAACTGTTTGTTCATTAAAACCTTTACAAACCACTCTTTCTGTCTGTGCGTGTGTAATCTCTGCGTTCTGGGTCAGAACAAACCCTAACATCTAATGGGTGAAAGTCCTATTTTTGTGTTATTTGACCCATCCACCCCCACAACCAACATACTACTCGCTACCGTAGTCGCTCTTAGTGCTACGTCATCTTCAAACTGTAACTGTAATCTGTAACTGCTGCTCTCCCCGGTACATTCTACGTTCTCTACAAACACGCTGAAAGACGCCTTTTTCGTCGCTTCAGATGCTGACAGCCACTGTCCAAACGTCCTTATTTTACGAGTTCGGAGTGAGAACAGGTTGAAGATACACACTACTGTTTATTTACACAAAAGTATGTATGTAACTGTAACTGTAGTATGTATATTGAGTATACTGTAGTGCTTAGTATGCGATTTCGGACACAACCAAACATGCCGAGGCTTTCATTTTCATGCCACTGTGATTCACTTTAAATGGCCTTGCTTATATGCTCAAAATACAGATTGAGAAAGTTTTAAGGGAGATATTTTACTTGAGTTCCTTGAGTTGTCAAGCCTGTGGTCTTCTGCTTCTGGAAAAAGAAAAGAGGCAGTCAAAAGAAAAATAAGTTGAAGAGAACCAACAAGGCAGAACAGCCAAAAAGCTCTCGCTCTCACTTCTTTTACAGTTGTCTGGTTTACTGGTTGGGGGAAAAAAAACATCCGAGCCAATCAGAGCTTCGTAGAAGGAAGTAAGAACAGAGACACAACTTCCACAAGCGCATACAGCTGATAATATAAGACCGTGGCAAAAAGGTTAAAAAAAAAAAAAAGTGCTTGTGATAAAAACGTGTGACAAAAAGTATGTTTTTTTTAAGTTCAGTTTTAGTATTTCTTTGTATTTTTTCATCATTGTATGTCTTGCATTTGTATTCAGACTTGAGCTGTAATCGGCCCTTAAAAGTTCAGCCCGACAAGGCCCGAGCCCGACAAGTACATTTTGATTGACAGCTTTTTAAAAGCCCGAACCCGTTTATAGCCCGACATTATTCAAATGTGCGTACACACACACAGCTCGTTTGCCTTTTGTCAAGAATGAGTCATTTATACATTTTTTCACATTATTTATTCATGACTAACGGAGGCTGTAGGCTACTTGGAAGTTGGAACAAAGAAATAAAATAAGTCCTCCAGAGGCCAGCCTCTGTCTCACCTCCTCAGCATCCATTTACACGCTAATCAAAGCCCATCACCTGACCGCTCATTTACCACGCAACCCGGAGCACAAGCCCGAGCCCGGACCGGCCCGGCCCGAGCATGTGTAAAATGATAGAGATTAAGACCAAACCGTTCCAACACGTTCTCACACTCATCTCGTAAAATATGGACGCTTGGTCAGGTGCCTTTGTCGTTCTTATTGACGCTAAAAGTCTCCTTTAGCGCTTTAAGTAAACACGCTTGGTCGGGACTATTGCCGTCCCTTTTGATGCAGTTATGTTTAGGAAAAGGTCGTGGGTGGGCGTACGGTTCTGTGACACGCGGGAGGAAAGAAAAAAACGACTATAGCAAGCATGACAAGCGGGACATGAACCCCGCTCTCCTGGGTGAAAGTCCTTACACCCTTACATACTACTCTCTAAATCCTCTCTAACTGCTGCTCTCCCCGGGGCGTTACACAAACACGCTGAAAGACGCCTTTTTCGTCGCATCAGACGCTGACAGCCACTGTCCAAACGTCCTTATTTTACGAGTTTGGAACGAGAACGGGTTGACCGTTCGGACAAAGATCTTCAGTTCTGATTCAGACACTTTATTAATACCAATGGGCACATTTATTTGCAGTTTTCCAGTCAACACAGTCAGTTCCAACACACACTCACCAGTTTAGTTTAGTTTAGTTTATTATTTACTAGGGCTGTCAAACGATTACATTTTCTTAATCGTTTGATCGTTGAATTTCTATAGTTAATCGTGATTAATCACATGTTTTATCACATGATTAAAATTCTATTATTTTGCATTTCAGAACCGTTTTTAAGTACATATTAACAATGGAAAGCAATTCTTACCAGTGTATCTTGATTGGGAATCAAATGAATGCAAAGAAAGTGACTTTATGAACTTGACTTTAAGATTTGTATTTGTTTATTATATATTTAATCTAGTCACACATTTGAATCTAGAGTCAATATTAGGGTTGGGTATTGTTTGGTTTAGATACTGGTGCTAAAGCAGTACTTTTAAAACGGTATGGGTGCCTTAACGGTGCCTGAACCGATACTTTTTAAGAAAGTTAAAAAAAGAAGGGTACTAAACAGTTGGCGACATTAAAGAACGGCTTGTTTATTGCTAAGGCCATATCGTCAAAATTAAATGATTTAATAATAATGTAATCACTATAACAATAACTTATTTCACTACTAAATAGCTGTTGAATGACAAAAACAACCACCAGATGGGAAAAGGGCATTTAACAACAACTTTGAATACACCACCAGTTTCATTGAACGCACCGTCTGTGTTTTTCCGACAACAGCAGCTGCAGATTGTTACATCCCGGTGTTGAATCCTCTACAGTGAAATACAGACAAACTTTAGAATGAGGCACCGAAATCCGCGTTGCTATTCCTGCAGCAGCAGGATGTGTTACGAGGAAGGCACGACGCAAAGCCGAGTGAAGTGAAAATAAATTAATAAATGGCGGCATGCGATTAATATGATTAAAAAAAAAATGCATTATGCTCGGCCCTTAATCGCATCGCGATTAACGTGTTAATGCTGACAGCCCTATTATTTACACATATACAAATACTACAGATGCATATACACATAAATAAATAAGAGATGTGATGGAGAGATGTAAAAAGAAAACTCAGATGGGCTTAATCAGGGCGCTCTCCAATACATAATCCATTGAACATAGGAAAAAAAACTAAAATACTGTAATTAAAGAATTAAAAGAAAAGAAAATCATTTTATAGAATTTTTTTAGAAGATTATTTGTGTATTGTATCGGCCAAACTGAGCAGCTTGCCGATGTTTAAACTCAGCAGGAGTCGACTGTCGTCGAAGTGTAAAATGTGGAAAATAATGAGTTTCATTTCCGAGTCAAAATATCTTAAATCCATAACTTTCTGAGACCTCGGCCTTGAATGAACAACTCAGAGCAGAAATTCAACAATTGCTTGACTTTTAATTGGACGGAAACCAAAAAGTAAGACACTTTTAGATTATTCTTGGTACAGTATTAGAGTAAGTTTTAAAACTATTAGAAGTTTTTCAAAGGGTGGTGACTTCTTGGAGTAACGCTCCACTCCGCTGCCGTCTGCGCTCGTGTTGTTGGCGGAGCTGTGATATTTGGATCATCTCCGGACACCTCGGCACAGACACAAAATAATTACATCAAAAGACTTGTCGGCTGTATAAATGGTGTTATAACTCAAATCTAAGAGATACTAGATGCATTATTATTTTTTTCTTGCACTACACTGTTGCCTGAAACAGAGGCAACAGAGTTACAGAGGGGTGGGTGATGCAATTTAGGGGATTTTATCTGGGCATGAGCAGACAAGACGGAGGAAAACAAGATAAATCAGAGGAAGGAAAATGAATTAGAGAGTGTGTGTGTGTGTGTGTGTGTGTGTGTGTGTGTGTTTTTATCTGCAGGCAGAACACTCGCATCTCACACTTCATCTCAGACTCAATCTTCACGCTGCTGCCCCGACGCAGCCGGAATTACACACACACACACACACACACACACACACACACACACACACACACACACACACACACACACACACACACACACACACATACACATTCACTGCAAAAATGCTTGACTCTGACTAGAATTGAAGGTTTTCCTGTTTTTTAAAATGTAATTTCTCTGAAAAATATTCATCTTTCCCCCCCCCCAAACACTGGGATTTCTTGAGTATTGATTTTTGTACCTATGACAGTGGTGTGACAGCATTAATGAGGCAAACGGAAAGCATCTTTGCTTCATACATACCATAGTATTCAGTATGCCAACTAACACATATCTGTACATGCTACAGAAATCCTGGGTTCCAGCAGTTATTTTTCCTGGTAATAGGGAGAAGATTTTGAAAAAAAAATTAAAAAATGATTCCCCTGGAATCTAAAACCACAATACCATCCCAACAAGTCTTCAAAACCATAAAACGTTAAAGGTTGTTTGTTCCCCCCCTCTAATACGACCCACCAGAGAAGGTAACGGTCGCTGTTTTAAACACGTAGTTAACGTTGTGAAACTGTCACAGTTTGGTTATGTTTAGGCACAAAAACTTCTTAGGTTTAGAAAAAGATCATAGTTTGGGTTAAAATCAGACTTTACTTCACTTCCTGCTACGTTTGTTTTGTAACGTTAAAAATAACTCACTATTTACTTTTATTTTCAAACCTTACATGAACCCCGTTCTCTGGGGTAAAATGTTCTGCGTTTGATTGGGAGCGTGCCTGTGTTCCCACATTTCCAAGATTATTTTCAAATTTAGGCCCTATGTTCCCACAGTTCCCACATTTCTAAGATTTATTTTCCAAAATTAGACCTTATGTTCCCACATTTCCTTTTTCAGAAATTTTTATCAGATTTTATCCCTCTAACCCCTAACTGTAAAAATGCTGTGGGAGGATAGGGCCTAAATTGAAGGGAAATATAGGAACATAGGACCTAATTTTGAAAATGTCCTAGAAATGTGGGAACATAGGGCATCATTTTCAGAGAAAACTAAATTCTTAGAAATGTGGGAACATGGGGCTGACCCCGTTTGTTTGACCCTTTTTTAAGTTTTTAACATCCAGCATTGTTTACATCCATGTTTACTAGCGTACCGTGTTCATAACCTGACATTGTTACCGCCAGCTGTAGATCAGTGAAATAGTAAGACACCATTGGCAGGACTGTGTATCACGTCACAAAACAGGGACCCACTCATAGAAAATCCTCGACACAGAACCTTTAAGACCAAAAACACTGATGATGATGATGCAAATGGGAAGTTTGGCTTAATTTCTTAAATAGTAAAAAACAAAATCAGCAGCGTGAGGTGTAGGGAATTATGTCTAAAATAAGGCCCTAAGGCCTGTCAAATCTGACTCCAATTTATTAATTCCCGCGCCTTCTTACGTCGGACTTAAGTTTACCAGAACACAAGGATCAATCTGAGACGAAGAGTTCAGTTAGGCAAGTTTACTGAAGTCCAACATTTAAGTTATACACACGCGTGGGTTCACAAAAAATATCCTAAGTTTTCCTGACCGCAGACAAAAATAAACAGGGTTCAGGTCCACTCAGTCTCTCTCAAAATTATGACCATATGACCATATCCCTAATCTTTTTATCTTCTTCCTTGATAGAATAGAATAGAATAGAATACACTTTATTGTCTCCAAGGGGAAATTTGTCTTGGACATAGTGCTACAATCTGTTGCTTTACAACATAACCAACAAAAAAAAAAAAATGGCGTCATCCTCTCTGTCTCTGGGCAGATTTCTTCAGTTCTCAGACACACACACACACACACACACACACACACACACACACACACACACACTTACCCAAGAGCCACCCCTCCGTCGTTCCACTTCTCCGTCTGGTACTAAAAAACAGTTTCTAACATACACTTCACATTCCTGAACAATAATGTAATCAAAGCTTAAGCTAACCATTTGTGTGTCGGTTCTACGTCTTATGACTACACACAACTCACATATATTATAAACTTTTATACTGAGAATAACACATCTAGTTTATAGAAATATTTCTACAGAGGTATTGAATAAAACAAACAAATCTGAAATGATACCCGGCTTCACGAACAAACCACACGGCTAAACCCCCCCAAAGACTGTCATGTAGCTGAGCTTTATGTATGCTGTGTAAGCAAGTGAGTTTCATCTATACTCTCTTTAGTCCTCATATCTTTACTCACTGACACACCAAGGACAAGAGAAATGTTTCTGTTAGTGCAGAACTCCATCTGCTCTGGTTAAAAAAAACGCTCAAAACATCCACATCGACATGTTTTTGTTGCACTGCTTTTGCTAAACTGAAGGACGAAAAAAACATGATTTCAGGACCCAGAAACAGACTATAGATGTGTGTGTGTATACACACACACATCTATAGTGCAACAAAAACATCTCGATGTGGATGTTTTGAGCGTTTTTTTCTTCATAATATATAGAAATGATGTGCTTTTGTTGCAATGTTCTATATTATATAATATATATAATATAGATGTTTCTATAGAGCGTGTCTGGCGTGTGTGTACAAGTGGAGAGTTAGCCCTAATACATATGCATGCATACGCTGGAGTGAAACAATGCACACATTATGAAGACACACATACACTGAGTATATACAAACATATGCAAGATGGCGCATTAGCATGCAGTTTGCAGCGGCGCGCCCACAGAGCCACTCAGACGTGTCAATCTCCCCTCCGAGCTTTTCAAGCGGCTTCAATTTCGTCTGATCTCAAAGATTTATGAATTTGGAAGTCAGCAGATAACACATCCCCTCATATCACAGTTAAGCCTGTCACAGCCCAGCGTCGGAGGGGTTGAGGGGGAGATGTTTTCCTCTCTTCATGAGCGTGGATAAGCACGGCGGCTGGAGGACGAGGCTGTCAGCCAATCAGACGCTGTTGTTGCCACAGAGTCTCTGGCTCAAGGCCGCTGCTTCTTTCAGCTTCTCAAAGGCCTTTTTCCCCCCAAAGTGTTCACCTGACACTGAAGGGGGGGAAAAAAACTTATCTGGATGGCTGCTGAAGTGATGTGAGTTCTCAGATTGAAGTGAAGGTGAAAAACATAAATTTTATGGTTTTAAATAAAAGCAATCCAATCTGGCCAGGCTGACATTTTGCCTGGCGGCTCGGTAAAGGACAAACAGAGATCCACAGAGGGAGCTTTACACAGAGAGTTCGACATTTGAATTTCAGTTGAACACACAAACACATGTTTATTTATTTCACTTTTACGGACATATATGCAGAGTATTCATGAGTTTTTGTTTAAGGATGAAGATTAACAAAAAGATTTGTTAACGAAATGACGTGACAAAACAGGATTTTCACGCTGCAGCGGACTGAAAAGATGCTTCTCCCTTGTGGATTCACATTCAACAGTCCCAAACATTTCTCAGTTTCACAAATATATTCTCTTGAAGTTGTGGGCGGTTCCTTGGATGAAAACTTTTTCCATTGGTCCGTCGTCGCCCAAAAGAAGGCGTTATTTCCAAATCCATGTGTTTCGAGGTTACTTCCGGTCACAAGATCCTACCATGTGGGTGTCAATCCTTTTCAAGCTACAGGAATAAATATTCTTTTGTTGTAATCTAGTCTGCACGCCAGCAGGGGTCGGCGCCAAGACGGATAGACAAAACGTTTCTTCCTGCTGTGTGACAAAGAGCTTCCTCCTGTATGCTAAGTGACAGACATGATCTAATTAACACAATAAGCTGCAGAGTACATTGTGAATACATCAGAACATCAGCATTGTTTTAACTTTTTTAAACTTAACAATACAGAGAAGTATGCACCAAGTCAGGGCCCCATAGACACCAAACTATAGAAACCTTGAAAACCTTTATCAACCATTTTCAAACAGTGTGCTTAGGTACGTTGAAAAGAATAAATACATAGGCGCCCGGGTAGCTCAGTTGGTAAAGCAGAGGCCAGGGGGTTCGAATCCGACCTACGGCGGTTTCCTGCATGTCTTCCCCCTCCCCTCTCTCACCCCTTTAATGTCTGAGCTGTCCTGGTGATTAAAGGCGGAAATGGCCCAAAAAAAGAATCTAAAAAAAATACATCAGTGAATAATTTATCTCCATGCAAATGTGTGTGTGCTTGTCATCAACAGTTACAGAGCATTTTAACACAAAGTTCTGTCTCACATGGTTACAAGAAAGAGAGAATGGATGAAAAACAATTTCTAATTGTATTGTCTCCATTACAGACGGTTAATTTTGCACCAAGCGTTGCGTCACAGCAAGCACTGCTCATAACAGTACACACATTTTAAGATCCATAAAATCAAGAAAAGGAAATGTTTCTATGTTTACATAGGCGTCGATTTCGGTGGGGACGGTGGGGACGCGTAACTATCAGATTTCGTCATGAGTCATTTTGTACCCACAACTTTTTTTGAAAACCTCGAGCTCAATTTAGTTAAAAAAAACTAAAGTTCGTAACACATAATTCTTGAGCGACAGATGCCAACAAATCCACAAAAATCTCTATCCCCACAGGTCAGACACACACACACACACACACACACACACACAGCCGTTCTGCTGCTGCGCTGGCTACTCGCTTCTCTGTTCACAACACTGCAACAACTTTAACATTGGGATACGTTCTAGGTTGGGGAAGGGGTGGGTGGCACGTGTTTGCCAAATGGAACTTGTTACTTTGTCAAAGCTTTCTTCTTCATACAACGTGTCGGAAAGATTTTTGTATACATTTTTATTCATTTACGTTAGTAAGCTACAGGACAGCGTCTTTCAAACCATGAAATGCATCATTGTACCCAGGACTTCTGAAAATGCACTTCCGAATGCGTCTCTGTCCCCAGCACATTTCAAACCAAACTGACGCCCGTGTATGTTTAACATTTTAATGTATATCTGCCATCAACCCAAGAATATGAAGAAACATTGATGTTTAAATGTATTCAGTGGCACTCATAATCTGGTTTATTTTCCGTGGAAAAAAAATGTGACTAGTGAAAATCTGATTGGCTGGTAACTTTGAAAATATACGAGCCATGTTGACTGGTGATCCAAAAAGTTAATTTAAATCCCTATGTCTTGAGCCCTGTGAGTTGATTCTGAAAGCAGTGGCGAGATCTCGGAGAACAAAGCAACACGAAACAGGGTGTAGTCTAGCTAGCTGTCTGGATTTACCCTGCAGAGATCTGAGGAGCAGTTAACCATAGTCCTCACAAATCCACCAGAGGTTAGAACACCAACACAAAGAAAGAGGAAAGGGACGGACATCCGGCCGAAATGAGGTACATCCGGCTGAATTTCTGGCACCACTGGAACAATCCTGAAGTGGAACGTCGTCGTTATAGACTAGTAGATCTGCGCATATGTCTCCTGTACAAGACGGCTGTATCTTCACTGCGCTGCAGTATTGTAAACTATGATTACCTGGTTATGGGTCACATCTATCGCCCGGGTCCCGTCTCACGTCCTCTTCCTCTCCTGGCAGTTTTCATGCATCGGTTCAATGTTGTTGGCTTTGTAGTTGCTGCTTTGACATACAGTATGTTGGTGTTCAATGTTGAATATCCAGCTGTCAGTGTCCCATTGACGGACTCTGTGTCTGATCTGAGGCCTCGCTCCTGTGTGAGGACTTCTTCTGCAGCAGGGAGAAACACTTCAACAGGATCAGGGCTTTCATTGGTTTCCAACTGCTCTAAACCAGCTCAAGGCAGTCAAAACTTTTGTCAGCACTCACAAAGATGAAATATGGTCCAACAACAAAATGTTGTTAGCCGCAGGAGCTTTTTCCTCCTTGGTTTGATTTTGGGTTTGAGAACTTTCAGCAACGTATACTTTTTTTTCTCCAGATGAAATCTTGGGAAATGTAGTTTCTATTGAGCACAAAAAACTAACAGCCGCAAATTCCAGAAGTTGGACATAAACAGCACGATGCCGTGCTGAGACGTCACCTGCAGGACAGCGGATTTACATCATTACTGCCCAAATACACGAGCCGACTGCTAGTGTTAGTTACTGAGGCAAAAAAACAACAACTAGTAAAGCCCAGTTCGGACCAAAGATTTGCGACAAGACAAGTGTAAACTTGCAACTACTTCCAACACGTCAGTCTGCAGCGTTCTGAAACCTGCCAGTTCACACCAATGAGACGGTGTATCATCTCTATAGCAACGACTCTGTACTTCCGTTCTAACATCCGACTTTTAGGCTTTTTTTGTAGCTGGATATATGTTTTCCGTCTAAATATGAATGTGGATAACGTTAGCGATAGTGAGATGCTTGCTACAGTTACATTTCTAGTGATGAATCGGCGGAAACATTTTATTTCTCTGATTCACGGCTTTGTTCTAACGCTGCTGGGCGCTCCCTCTCTTCACTTCGTCACTTTCTAGCTTGCGGGCGGTCGTTGAGCCAAACCATGATCTTTTAACCTAAACTTAACTAATCATTTTAGGGCCTTAACTTAAAGGAGAACTCCGGCCAATTTTTACGTTAATCTTGATCGCTATAAATATGCGTGTACTTTCGTTTGAAAAAACCCAGACCCGAATCGGTGCAGGCAACACGGAGTAGCTGCAGCTACGTGTACAAGCTTCCACTGAGCTAAAACGGCAGTTGTCGGGGCAAGTTTTAGAGTGCCTTTGTGACACAAAAATGCAATTAAAATGTTAACAGATGAACTAACCCTTACGTGACAACAAGATGCGTTTTCAACTCAAACATTGTCTCAATTCTGCTCCGTGTGTATTTGTACCTCATCCATTTTGTGTGTGATCGATATTCTTGGGTTCGAAATTCTCGATAGTGTCGGGTTACTAAACCACCAACTACTGCTTGCAACAACGGAGCACCATACGGAGCACCACGCAGAGCTCTGGAGCTGCTTAAAACAGATAGCAACTGCCGCTCGCCGTCATGGAGCTAGTAGCCGGCCCGTAGAGAGGGGGGAGGGTTGTTCGATAGTAGTCGAAATACAAAATGGGGGAAAAACTGCAAAAAGGTCCCCCCCCCTCCACTAGGCTGGCTACGGGGCTGTGTAGCCAATGACAGGTGACCAACAAGCGGTCTCCTAATTTCATAGGATATCTTAGTTTTGGTGTGCATACATTTTCGTACTATATTACACAGACACATACATGAGAACGCATTGGAATGTTACATCCATTCTGTGTGAACAAAGCCTCTCTCATCTGTTTTTAATTGTATCATAAATTGTAAGACTGTTTTTCATTTTTGAAGATTTATCTCGTGTGAGCCAACCCTCCTCTCCTAGGACCTCTTTTTTTATCTACCTGCTCTCACATCATCTAAGTGAATGGAGCGATTGTTAGAAATTGTATATATCCTCGTGTGTTTCATTAAACCTTTAGAACACTGAGATGTGAACTGTGCTTCGTGTTTTGTTCTTCAAGCGCTCGCCACTGTTTGTTCTTCGAACGCTCACCACTGCTTTGAGAATCAACTCGCAGAGGTCGAGCCAGTAGATGATAGGATAAGAACCACAGAACAATTGGGATCAGTTTGTCTCACAACACTCTTTATATAAGTATTTTATTAAATGTCAATGGAGATATTGAACTTCCAGAACTAAAGCCGATCAAGTAGTGCACAGTCACGCATGATGGCATGGGGTGCTTTCCATAAAATCATCTCTCTAACATCGCTTTATCAGGATGCATAGTATCCAGGATAATATGGGGGGAACTTTATCAGGATACTATGCATCCTGATAAAGTTCCCTTGGCCTTTGAAATTAAAATACCCCCACATCATCACATACCCTTCACCATACCCCCACATCATCACATACCCTTCACCATACCTAGAGATTGGCATGGTTGTATTTCAGTTAGCCTAATAGCTGGTTTGATTTGCATTGAGAGATGATTTTATGGAAAGTACCCCATGCCAATCTGGCAAACTTGTATAGTACGGTTATAGCCGATAGAGGGCCGCAAAGCGAATACAGAAGTGCTGTTCACCCAGTTACGAGTTGATGAACCACTGAAACGATTTTGGAAACATTATTTTAAGGTACATTATTTTGGTGCAAGTTTGCCAGATCGGGTAGCAGATCTGTAGTTTGAATGAGACAAGAATAATGGTAACGGTAATGGACAATTCCGCTTCCAACCTGTAGCGGAAAAGTTCTCTAGCGTTGCTTTAAGTGGTGCCTTTTATATTCAATTCAATGTTCAATAAAAGAATGTTAGAAATTATTTAATTGAATTCAACAAGTAGTTTGTTGTATTTTAGCAGAATACTGAAAGCAGCAGAAATTAGTACACTCTGTTTATTTATCGCAATAATATCGTTATCGCGATATTCAAGAACGTTATTGCCTATCGCATAATCTGAACTATATCTTTTGAGACTGCGTTCCACCCAGACAGCCGAGAACTCGACTGCGCGTTTGTACCTTTCTCACCAAGGCCCCATCATGCACTGCTGTGAAACTTCACTCGATCAAAAATATAAAGAAAACTCAAGGTTTTTTTTATGATATCGTTTTGTGAAAAACGCGTCAGGGTTCAACAGTAAGGGTTGCCCGATGGCCCGGGGCAAGTTAAACGCCATGTTGGGCAAGTAACTTTGAGAACCCACTTGCCCATTTGTATGATGATCATTTGATTTGAATGTGCGGTTGGCCAATCAAGAACTGAGTTGGCGCTTGATGCTTCTGACGCTTTTTATGACATTTTTTTTCACATTTTTGATGCTTTCAACGTTTGACTTTTATTGACGTTTTTCTTCACATTTTTGACGGGTTTTTTTTACACTTTTTATGCCTTTCTTCTCGAAGTTTGCCATTTTTTTCCGATATTTTTTGACTTTTTTTCTGACTCTTATTTTGAAGGGTTTTTCTTTCCTCCGAAAAACATTGTATAGGGGCCAGTAGAAATTAATTTGGGGCAAGTACAATTGTTTTTTCACTTGCTCGAACGGACAGGTGAAAAAAACCCTTTGCGTTGAACCTTGCGTGCAACTTACACCCCTAATCTGAACTATATCTTTTCAGACTGCGTTCCACCCAGACAGCCGAGAACTCGACTGCTCTTTTGTACCTTTCTCACCAAGGCCCCATCATGCAATGCTGTGAAACTGCAACACGCTCCCTCTTCACTCAATCCCAAATATATAGAAAACTCAAGGTTTTTTCTCTTCAGTGTTGACACACTGGATGTAAACAGCCGTCTGAAAATGAAGGAGAAGTGTGAAGTGAAGAAAACCGAGACTGTCAGAGCGTCTGAGCCGTGTGCAGGTAACACCAAGCGGAGTTTACCCCCGCTGCTGTGACTGATGTTTCCACAGAAAAGACGCTCCGCTCTACAATGGCTGTTGACAAAGCAGCTGTTTGACCGACCTCCTGTTTTGACAGCGCTCACTGCTTTTCAAAGTACTGCTTTCTTCTCTTTTTTGCAGCAAGGTGGATCTGTTTCTGCAGTGTCCTTCACCTTGCCTGTCTTTCTCCCCCACCACCCCACCCTTTCAGTTTTCCTTTGATTCCTGCGGCAGTATTACAGCTCCTCGACACGTCCATCGCCCAGAGCGAGCGTCTGGTTTTGTCTACTGTACCTCAGAGAAACAGGCAGGTCCAGCTGGTCCGCGGCATCAAATATATATAACCTGAGAGGTTCAAGGGGAGTTCAGGCCAAGACAAGCCTGTTCAAACATTTCTACATTAAAACATATATGATTGTTTACCTCCAGAGGGGTTCTTCCTTCATTTAAGGTCGAGTTATCACAACATGCTTTTCACCTCCTTTTCTGCAGGGAGAATGTACAGTGCACTCAAAACAGTTTTACAGTGCATTACAATGAACTACTCAGGCAGAAAAGCGTCCATGATACCTTTTATATATACATGGAGGGCATTATATTCAGAGAGAAAAACAGAATTTCAGAGGAAAACTCTTTTTCGGTGATTAAAGCGGGGACTGCCCATTTCTTCGAATAATAATAAACTCTCTGCTCCGACATCCCATTTTTCCGACCATATAGGCTTTTGTGGATCACGTCCCATAATCTAAATTCTGAATCAAAAATAACAAGCGAAATTACTTTTCTCCAAAACAGAGAGATCTCCTTTTTATTTGGGAATTAATTGGCATTTGAATGGCAAGATTAATTCCTTTGACTCTTGGACTGATAATTTTACTATTAGGGACAATTATTTATAACTAGCTTATTAGCACATTTAAATGTTGATCAGTGAGAAGACGCCTCATCTTGGCTGTTTCAAACAGGAAACGTCAGACAGGTTAAACAAGGCAAAAATCCTAAAGAAATATTATAAATAATTGTCCCTAATAGTAAAATTATCAATAAGCCCTATGGTCCCACAGCCCTATGTTCCCACATTTCTAAGAATTTTTTTTTCACTGAAAATTAGGCCCTATGTTCCCACGGCCCTATATGTTCCCACATTTCTAAAATGTTTCTTAAAATTAGGCCCTATGTTCCCACAGCCCTATGTTCCCACATCCCACAGGACATTTTCAAAATTAGGTCTTATGTTCCTACATTTCCCTTCAATTTAAGCCCTAAAAGGAAATGTGGGAACATAGGGCCTAATTTTGGAAAAAAATCTTAGAAATGTGGGAACATAGGGCCTAATTTTTTGTGAAAAAAAAAATTCTTAGAAATGTGGAAACATAGGGCTGTGGGAACATAGGCACGCTCCCCCGTATATTACGATATCTGCTGTTAACACAAACACCTTTTGAGTTTCCCGTAAATGTAACCACCGATATCCTGACATTTGTCCGTTGCGTTGTAGTTCCTCATGATGCACAAAAGCTATCACCTTGCCCAAATCATGTTTTTTTCGGAATTAGACCCAATTCACAGCAATGTGTCTCCAAAGTCCAGATGCTTCTTCCGGGCTAAAATCACGAGGATTTCCTTGATGCTAAATCCAATTGCAAAGTGTAAATTGATTTTGTAATCTACGGCAGATGGGAAAAAACGGCAGCCTTGCAAAGTAAAGGTTCCTTGACAAATAAAACACAGTTTTTAGGAGTTTTGTTCATAATATTACCCCTGGCTCTATAATCTTTATTTTTACCTAAAAATGGCCCTAATACACAGTCCTAATATAGTCCTCTACAAAGAACTCTCTTTGGAGTAAATGGGTGAATGATTTCGGACACAGACAGACATACAGGAAGTATAATAGGAAGGGCGGCCGGTTGTTTGTTGCTTCATCTAATGGCTTCACTGCTGAATAATTACAGTCCAGCCCTGCAGCGCTAATGGCCGCTAACATGACACACACACACACACACACACACACACACACATATACAGTATATATTGATGCAGGCACACACATCTCAATAAAAGGGAGGTTTAAATGAGATTTGTCTCTCCATCTCTTTCGCTAGCTCGCTCACACACACACACACACACACGCACACACACACACACACACACACACACACAGACTCTTCCTGTCGGTGAGTGAAGTGTCAGGTTAAGCAGAATGAATGGACTCGCTCTGAAAACACAAATTGCTACGTAAACAGATTAGAGTGAAAACAGAGTCCTCCACTCCTCCCCCCCCTCACACCACTCCATCTCTCCATCATCCATCCTCCCTGTCTCTCTACTGTCAACCTCTTCTCCACAATTTTCTTTCTCTAGTCTTTTTCCCTCTCTTTCGCTGCTATCCTCTCTGTGTCTCTCTGTGTACAGTCACAGCAGCATTAAAACAGCAAGATATCAGATGGCCGTACATCTATTTCAGTGGAACTGTGAATCATGCCAAGGGAGAAGGAGAGGCTGCAAGAGGGACTTAAAGTACTCATATTATGCTCATTTTCATGTTCGTAATTGTATTTAGAGTTTGTACCAGAATAGGTTTATGTGGTTTGATTTTCAGAAAACACCATATTTTTGTTGTACTGCACATTGCTGCAGCTCCTCTTTTCACCCTGTGTTCAGGTCTCTGTTTTAGCTACAGAGTGAGACCTCTCACTGCTGGAACATCTTTGTTGGCAGTCGCACATGCTCAGTAGCTAGGTAAGGACTACTAGCCAGTCAGAAGCAGAGTATGAGGGCGTGCCCTGACAGTACCTAGGTAAGGACTACTAGCCAGTCAGAAGCAGAGTATGAGGGCGTGCCCTGACAGTAGCTAGGTAAGGACTACTAGCCAGTCAGAAACAGAGTATGAGGGCGTGCCCTGACAGTAGCTAGGTAAGGACTACTAGCCAGTCAGAAGCAGAGTATGAGGGCGTGCCATGCTAGCAGCTAGGTAAGGACTACTAGCCAGTCAGAAACAGAGTATGAGGACGTGCCATGACAGTACCTAGGTAAGGACTACTAGCCAGTCAGAAGCAGAGTATGAGGGCGTGCCCTGACAGTAGCTAGGTAAGGACTACTAGCCAGTCAGAAGCAGAGTATGAGGGCGTGCCCTGACAGTACCTAGGTAAGGACTACTAGCCAGTCAGAAGCAGAGTATGAGGGCGTGCCCTGACAGTAGCTAGGTAAGGACTACTAGCCAGTCAGAAGCAGAGTATGAGGGCGTGCCCTGACAGTACCTAGGTAAAGACTACTAGCCAGTCAGAGCAGAGTATGAGGGCGTGCCATGAAAGTACCTAGGTAAGGACTACTAGCCAGTCAGAACCAGAGTATGAGGGCGTGCCACGCTAGCAGCTAGGCGAGCATTATAACGTGTGTTCCAAAGTGACCACGTTTGTCTCTGAAGTAAAGGCTGGACTACAATAGAGCTGTTTGGAGCAGTTTGTGAACAGTGTTTTCTGTTGGAGATGGTAAGTCCCTTTGGGGGGGACTTTGGGCTTTTTCACTTTGTAAGCCTGTAACGTTCACAAAAAAAGATATATAACACGAGAAAGGGAAGGGAAAAAGCCAAAAAGCATAATATGAGCACTTTAAGATCTGGGACGTCAACATTGTGGCCTGGGAGCTGAGCAACAATGTTTGAGAAATCACACACTGGGGCGGCCTTTGCTTGATTCCGTGTGAATAAACAAAGCATAATGACTTTATTGTGGCGCTAATGCGAAATCTGTATGAAAGGGTCTCCAAACCATACTAAGATTTTGCTCGTTTACAGAACGTTTGTTCCGTAAAGTAAAGAGGACTCAAACCCTATGTCTCTTGGGTGAAAGTCTTGTTTGTTTTAGCACCCCAACCTGCCTCCTTGGCGCTCTTATACATCGTTACCTTACTTCCTGCTTTGCCCCCGTCATAACTACTACGGCCACTAGAGGGGGCCGCCACTATAACATAAAGATGAGTCGTAACTGCTGCTTGAACAAACGACCTATGGGAGAGTTCTTCTAGGGAGGACAGTCTCCTGTCATTCTCTTTTTTGTGGCTTTTAAGGCCTTTATTTGATAGGACAGATTTAGGCATGAAAGGGGGGAGAGAGAGAGAGATGGGGAACGACATGCAGCAAAGGGCCGCAGGTTGGAGTTGAACCTGCAGCCGCTGCGGCGAGGACTAAGCCTCTGTACATGGGGCACACGCTCTACCAGGTGAGTGGGGTCAGCCCTATGTTCCCACATTTCTAAGAATTTATTTTTCACTGAATATTAGGCCCTATGTTCCCACATTTCTAAGATTTCTCTTAGAAATTTCTCTTCTCTTGGTGGTGGTGATGGCGCAGTGGATGTGACACATTCCTTTGGTGTGGGAGACCTGGGTTCGATTCCCACTGCGATACATCAACCAATGTGTCCCTGAGCAAGACACTTAACCCTTAGTTGCTCCAGAGGTGTGCGACCTCTGATATATGTAGCAACCTGAGCAATTGTAAGTCGCTTTGGATAAAAGCGTCAGCTAAATGACATGTAATGTCTTGAAATTAGGCCCTATGTTCCCACATTTCTGGGACATTTTCAAAATTAGGTCTTATGTTCCTACATTTCCCTTCAATTTAAGCCCTATCCTCCCACAACATGTTTTAGGGTTAGGGTTTAGGGGGATACAATCTGATACAATTTTATGAAAAAGAAAATGTGGGAACATAGGGCCTAATTTTGAAAAAACTCTTAGAAATGTGGGAACATAGGGCTGTGGGAACATAGGCACGCTCTACCAGGTGACCTACCCAGGTGCTCCCTTCTGTGATTCTCTTACTGTCTCTCTTTCGCTTTGGATTGATGAAATACCATTATGTTACATTCACTTCACTACATTCAAACTCTCAGAACAGAAATCACACAGCGTATTAGAGACCTCTATGTCCCTCTCTCTTCCCCTTTTCTTACCCCAGATGTCGACCGGATGAGTCTTATTCGCCACTTTCAGGTTGCACTTCAAACGTCTACTGGCAGAGTTTCGGAGATGGAGCAACTTCAAGCAGTTTGTTCTTCACCAAAGATTTCTAATATTGTTTGGAGTTGTTTTAACTGACATTTTTAGTCTTTTTAATGCATATTGAGAACATGTTCTCAGCTCATTTAGACAAAGGAACAGATGCTTTGTGGCTGTACTCAGTTAAATGACTGTAGCACAGTGTGTCTTTTATCTGCATTTCCTGTATGTGCGCAGCAGGAAAGCCTCTCTCCTTTGCAGCTCCCTTGGCTGTATCGACATCACTCCCCATTTACTATATAGTGCACCACTGTATATTTACTGCCGCCATTTTAGTGTCCGCATTCTCAGTGCTGCATTTAGTCTCCATATAGTAGATTCCCACAATGAAATGAACAAAGTGGTGTCCATGGTATGTGCCTGACTTCTGCCGACAGTGTCTCAATGCAACGTGTTACATTCTATGGACACGGAAATCACCATGTGGACAATAAATCGGTCATTGGCGATGCCTTGAATCTCTACAGATCTATAACAATGTTTGTTAAAAATAACTTAGGGTAGAAAACTCCTGTGTCCCATACATACACACCGGTACGAGGAACAACTGGATATCCTCTCAACTCCATCTAAAATGCATGTTTGATGCTTTCATACGTCAACACTTTGACTAATGTTAGCTTGGAGAGCTAATTTACCTGTTGGGCAACAGACTAAAGAAAATGACACCACCCAAACTCAGGGTTTCTCCCAGTGTTTTGCACCGGGCCTAAGTTGCCCCCCACCAGGCCTAAACCATTTGGGGGAAACAGTTTTTAAACTATAGTTACAGTGGGGCGGCTCGGTTGAAAACTTAGGCACAGTCATATTTTTAAATCTCCAGTTAGCGTTTTTTTTTTTTTAAGATAATTTTTTGGGCATTTTAGGCCGTTATTCATACAGGACAGCTGAAGACATGAAAGGGGAGAGAGAGGGGGGGAAGGACATGCTGCAAAGGGCCGCAGGTCGGAATTGAACCCGCCGGTGCCGCATCGAGGAGTACAGCTACCCAGGCGCCCTAAATCTCCAGTTTTTCCAACAACTTGAGTAAAGATAATGACCTCTTCTGAAGAGTCCATGTATTTTTAATCCGCCGTGTCCTCCGTGGCTACTAGCAACTAACTGTGTGGAGTGGGGGGAGGGGTGCGCGATCACGGAAGACTTGTATCATGTGGACGCGCTGACAGTTTTGTTGTCATTACTTAGAATTCCTCATGGAGGCGCCAAAAACTACGCACTATAGCTTTAAATCAACGCCCATTTGCCTACCCGGAAGTGATTTATTTGTTTGGTGTATTTTAGTGATGTAATGGTATGACATTTTTTTTTTTTGAAAGATTATTTTTTGGGGGCTTTTTTTCCCCTTTATTTCACAGTGAGAGACAGTGGATAGACAGGAAAGGTGGGAGAGAGATGCGGGATGACACGCAGCAAAGGGCAGCAGGTCGGACTCGAACCCGGGCCGCTGCAAAGGACTCAGCCAACATGGGGCGCACGCTCTTACTGTATGATGAGCCGTAACCGAGTGAAAATGTAACCTCACGGTTATAGTGACCAAAATGATCACGGTTTTCGGTATTATCGCTGTATTTTTAAAAGTGTGTTTACTGTGTTCAGAAAGCACTGATAGGCCTACACAAGCTGAAATAGTTTCAAAAAGTGCAACAGTGTTTATTATATTACAAAAAATATAGGCAAAACCTTATCAAAAGTGCAACTTTTAACATCAAAGGAACGAGGGTCCAGCATGTAAACAGCTTATTTGTCAGGAACATTTCCAGTAGTGCAGGTTTAAATTATATAAATCCAAACATTCAAGCTAAGACATAAAGAACAATATGTAAACAAATCAAAGAAACACCACTAATTAGACTCAGGTGAAGCTGGGAAGGATTAAACACGCGGTTTCCACACCGTAGTAATCCACTGTGATAATAATGATATTTTAAATGAAAACGGTAATTGTTATCGTCAACATTTTCATCGTGGTTTACCGTTACAGCGGTAATCGTTCCATCCCTAGTCTACTGACTGCTCTCCGTAGAGTAAAACTACAGAGTTTCTGTTATGAAGGGAGTAGTAAATAAGTGAACGAGGGAGTGCTTTTTGCTCTATGTATGAACACATAAAGTACACGCTTCATAAAATGTTATTTTTAAGTCAATTGCCAGGCAATTTAGGCAGTTCTAAACACACACAACTTAAGATATGGGAAGAATAAGAGCTAAAGAGAAAGACCATTACACCATAAAGATACCAGAGCAGAGAAAAAAGGTACGAACATGATGCTGCATCTCATGAACACTGACTGGACACTTGGGGATGACTCTGTCTCCCTATTTGTCTGTCTGTCTGTCTCTATCTTCTGCTGTCTCTCTCTCTTTGCCTGCCTGTCTTTCAGCCTCTCTCCCTTCCTTCCTCTCTCTCTCTCTCTCTCTCTCTCTCTCACTCTCGTTTTGGCTCGTCATCAAAACTGGCAACATACTCTGACAGTGGAACCACACACTTGTGTACACACACACACACACACACACACACACACACGCACAGGTTGCAATCAATATGCAATTTCCCCTCTGTGTATAAAAGATGGACCTACTTGGAGACTGTCGAGCCGCTTTTGAGTAACGGCGTGTCTACATGTAGTGCTGCTATAATTCTCATAACTGCCCTGCTCGGCCCCTAAATTGTGATAAAAAGGATTTCATCATGTGGGCAGATGCAGACACGTACGGCCGAGGGGAACGAGCGCTGATTTATGCCTGACTTCCTGTTTCATCTCTTCTCCATCCGCAGCCAAAACATGAAAAGCAGAGAAACAGATTATTTGATGGAGCGCTTCAACAAAAAGAGTCATTGCCCCTCAACGCTTCAGAGACACCAGAGCTGCTTTTCTGGAGCTTTCCCGCTCATCTCATGTAAGGGTTTTGAAGTGAAGACTTTAGGGTTTCGACGATACCGAGGAGACCTTTTTCTCATTAGACTCAAAGTTTGACTGTAAGAGGGACAATAACTGCTCTGCTGCGCTCTGAATGCAAATCAAAGGGTAACTACCGTTTTTTTTATCTGTCTCTGTTTTTGTGTCTAAGTGACTGAACATTTTTTTCAAATGCTATCAAATTGAATAAAACACCCAAAATTCAATGAAAGTAACTCTGCTCCCCGGCTTGAAAGCCCTGTGTTTTAAGGCCCTGAGGTCGGTGACTCGAGTCTGTTCGGTGTGTTCCGTGCCGTCGTCCGTCTGAGGGGCCGTCGGCCTTCATTTTGGCCGACCTGACATGTTGCGTCGGAGGGCGGGCAGTCGGACTCAAATGACCAATCTGATTGGTGGAGCGCTAACTGGGAAATGACGAGCGGGATGAGCCTCTCAAAATCTGACAAAAATCTTTTAAACTGCCCTTTGTCGATCAGAAATGAAGACAGATTCAGCAACTATTCTAGTCTATTTCTCTCTTAAAATGTTTTCAGAAACACGGTTCAGTGAACTATTTTAGTACATTATGAGATCGTATTCTGAACGAGTCGCCATGATCTCCAGTCAGGATACTGTTTTGAAAACATTTCAACATTTTTTTCAAGTGCTAGAAAATTGAATAAAACACCCAAAATTCAATGAAAGTAATCATGAATTGTACCTGCGAAGAATGTTATATGGCTTCCACACGACGAACATCACAAGGGTTAAAGGAGAAAACTGAAACGACAGCAAAGCTCGCTCGTTTGTGAGCCGCCCACAGCCAACAATTCAATTAAAGCAAACAGCCCGACACACAGCGGCCCCGTGCTTTCTGGCACTGCTCGCCTCTGCGATTTAGAGACGCCCTGCCTGACTGGACCGGCCTCCGGGACCGAGCTTTAGGAGCCCAGTACAGTACATTACATAATGGACCCGGCCGCGGGGAATGGTCCATTCTCATCTCCCAGGCAACAGGTGAATTTTAACAATGCACATTTGAGAGGCTCGCAGCTTTTCTGGAATACAATGCCCCCTCTTGCTGCCAAGTGTTTATGGTAATGCTCCATTCAGTGGAAGAATGGCGGATTAGTGCAGCGATGGAGCTGGATGAGCGCCATGTCCGTCCTGCTGCAGCCGGGGCCCCGAGGAGCCACCACCAAATGATGGCCCGAGGCCGAAACCTTGGCATGATGGGAGGGCTGGGGGTCACAGGCTCATGTGGTGGTTTAAGATTTTTGATCATGTTTTTCAGTTTTTTTTTTTATCAAAATACATTTCTGCTCACTGTGTAGAAAGTGGACACATTGTTCCCAGAATGCCTTTTTTTTTTGGGGGGGGGGGGGGGTGTCTATTTATTTGTTGTGTGGTGATTTGAGAAAATGGCTTAAATTGCTTCCAGCAGAAAACCCATTTTAAGGTCTTTTATCTTTTTAAATGTTGTTCTGTAAAATTAATTTCTGTATTTTAAATGTGTGCTTTAAATGTCTTATTTAGTTTCCTTCATGCAGTACATAAAGCATGATGAAACAAAGTATTAAAAGTGGAATATAAATTGCCCACTTGCCTCATTTTGTTTACTACTGAAGAACCGGTCCTATTTGGGGTCACATTAGAGTTATTTTGTTTGTCTGCACATCTGCTGTTTGCTCCTCCTGTGTTCAGTGTTGACACAGTCGACAAGAAACATGATTATTGTAATGAACGCGGCACAGAACAAACTAACCCAGAAGCACGACACACAGACAGTCAGGTAAGAGCTAAAGTTCTTGTCAGCTTTAATCCTGAAACAGGCGAGGGTGGAAACCAGGAAATCAATCAGAGAAGGCAATCTGAACCAGGCAAGGGTTAGGAGGAGGAATCATCAAACAGGGGAACAATGCTGGGGAGCCAGCGCCGAGGCAGACTAGACAATCTGGCGGAGAACTAGTAGAAATTCACCAGTGTAAACGTATACTACTGGGCTGATTGGGTGAGATAGGAAGCCAGTGAGTATGTGGGTAGAAATTCCACCCCATGTCCCTAATTTTGGGTCGGATGTCCGTCCCCTTCCTCTGTCTCTGTGTTGGCGTTCTAACCTCTGGTGGATTTGTGAGGACTATGGTTAACTGCTCCTCAGATCTCTGCAGGGTAAATCCAGACAGCTAGCTAGACTATCTGTCCAATCTGAGTTTTCTGTTGCACGACTAAAACTACTTTTGAACGTACACACATTCCACCAAAACAAGTTCCTTCCAGAGGCTATTTTGCAGAGGCACCGTTGGTGGTTTGAGTTAAAACACCGGTCCCCTTAAGTAGTACAGGGACACAAACATCATGAACTCTGCTCCCTGGCTTGAAAGCCCTGTGTTTTAAGGCATTGACACACCAACCCGATTATCGGCCGTTGGACAGTCTGGCGAGGTCGGTGACTCGAGTCTGTTCGGTGTGTTCCGTGCCGTCGTCCGTCTGAGGGGCCGTCGGCCTTCATTTTGGCCGACCTGACATGTTGCGTCGGAGGGCGGCCAGTCGGACTCAATGACCAATCTGATCGGTGGAGCGCTAACTGGGAAATGACGAGCGGGATGAGCGTGACTAGAGCCTCTCAAAATCTAACAAAAATCTTTTAAACTGACCTTTGTTGATCTGAAATGAAGACAGATTCAGCAACTGCACGGCCTATTTCTCGTTTCGGTGAACTATTTTAGTACAATATGAGATCGTATTCTGAACAAGCCACCGTGACAGTCTGGCACTGAATTTCCAGAGAAACCAGACCCACGTGACGCGTTCGTCCAATCAGCTGCCGGTTTTAATTTTTTGGGCGACAATACAATTTAGCGCCGCCTGCTGTTATGGAGACGTATTACACACTCAAGTCGGCGTCGCTTCGATGTGTTCCGAGGCACTTTTTGGACCTCGGGAAGCCGACTGATCAGTCCAACTGCCTTTTCTGCCGACGGCGACCGTCGGGTTAGTGTGTCAGGGGCTTTAGGAGCCAAACATCCCCCCCCGACCTCCTCCCTACGAGGATCTCTGCGCTCTTATACAGCAGCAGTCAATGTGGTGCTGACAGTAATAAATACGTGGAATACATACGGATTACAGAGCTTTACTTTTCATAGCTATATGTATGAATGGTTCATGAGAACAGCGTGTCCAGAAGCAGATGAACATCCAGAGCTTTTTGTTTAGGTAGACTAAAAGAAAGTTTAAACTTCTGTCATCTCTTTAGCAGTTTTTTTTCCCTTCCACTTTGTCATTTGGCAGCGCCCTTGGTATTTACTGTAGATGGATTTTGTCTTTCACAGAGGCTGAGTGATGGCCGAGACTTTTAACAAGTTAGTTGTCTGCTGATATTGCTACCAGGCGGGAGGGGGGGAGGGGGGGGGGGCACAGTCCTGGGAGAGTTGAGGCTCGCTATCTGGAGTGCTGCATCAGACTGGAAATCTGAGCCAGAAAAAAAGATTTAGATCGGATTTATTCTTTCAGCTCTTCCTCCTGACTGAGGGGGAGATGGAGCAGGCAAGGAAGTCAGACAAGAGACATGTAGAGGATTGACAGCACCATCCTTTCAGCCTCACCCCGGTGTGATGGACTGAGTCTAAAACATACATGAGGACACACACACACACCTGTCTGTCAATACACCTGATGAGTCGTCCCCTGAACACTGAAGCTGGCTCCCAAGCCCAGACCTCATACTTATTCTAAGGAGGTTTTGAATCTGCAGTGACAAAAATGAGTGTCAGTGTGCATCCTGATTTTTGAGTGAGCTGCTGAAGGGCACTATTGTCCCACAATGCACTGCACAAAGACAATGGAGTAGCTTATCACAGCTGGAAAACCTTGGTGGAGAAAAAAAAAAAAGATGAAGCAATAAAGCCACATACGTTTGGATTTGCCATGTAACCTTTTGTGGTACCTTACCTCCCATTGGTGACCCCATTTTAATTTATTTTTTTATTCTAGGAAAAAGGTAAGCCTTAAATCTTTGGGGGGAAAAAATCATTGGAAACATTTTTCTTGAAGTTTAATTGGCAGTGTAGTACTGTTCTGATGTAGCCTGGTCCTACCAGACTCTGGTACATTAGTCTGGTCCTACCAGACTCTGGTCCATTAGCCTGGTCCTACCAGACTCTGGTCCACTAGCCTGGTCCTACCAGACTCTGGTCCATTAGCCTGGTCCTACCAGACTCTGGTACATAGCCTGGTCCTATACCAGACTCTGGTCCACTAGCCTGGTCCTACCAGACTCTGGTCCATTAGCCTGGTCCTACCAGACTCTGGTCCACTAGCCTGGTCCTACCAGACTCTGGTCCATTTCATTAGTCCAGAGAGTCTGGCCTCTCTCCATTGACAAGTGTTAACTTCCTTGAAGGTGGGTACTCTGTTGAAGTTTAAAACTATTGGATCTGCCCAGAGCCACTCTGGATCTGCCATAACCAATCGCTAACGTTTGGTCGTGACGTCGGCTTAGCATCGCTAGCGTTAGCCTTAGCCAACTCCTACACCACTAACGGAGCGAGCTGGAAAATCAAACTTTTCCCGAACCCCGTGGGGAGGAGGGCAACAACATCATGACCACCAACACAACTCAGCAAAGATTGTTCTTGCTCGGGCTTTAACTTCTGGATATTCGGCAGTGTTGCCACAACGGACCGAATGGCTTCGCTCGCATCTTTCTCGCCACCAGTACGGAACTACAACTCAGACTAGCGCACAACCTCAACGTCATCGTTCTCAGCCACTCCCTCTGTTCGCTGATTGGACCGGTAAAGATTTGGCTGGAGAAAACCCACGAATATACTGCAAACCCAGACGTAGTACTGAAGGGAAATGAAAATTGAGCAGAAGTACGTAGGAGGATGGAGCCAGGCTAGTTCCGATGTGCCCATTCAAAACAAGTTTAACATCAGTTTCTGTTAGTAAGAAACATCAGAGATGTTAAAGGTGCTCTAAGCAATGTTGGGTGACGTTACTTCTTGTTGACGTTTGAAGTATTGTCAAACAAAACGGAGGCTAGCTCGCCCCTCCCTCCTCCTCATCCCGTCCCCTCTCCCTCCCTTCCGTGTTCCCTCAAACAGTCATGAACATGCATTGTGGAAGTAGCCTACATGCTAATGCTGCTGCGATGATGGCTCAACCAACTCCTTCTTGTCGGTTATTGGCTGGAACACTGTTTGTTATGTTTGGTGGTGCAGGTTGGCACAGGTTGTTTTTGTTGGCGTTTGTGGAGCCTGGGTTGTCTACAGAGACCGTGTTTTTTTACAGTGTGTTCAAGGGACAAGCAGCTAGCAGATAGTGAGGAGATGTTTGCTGTATGTGACAACAAATGTTGTAGCCTAAAAAACGTGTGACATCGCTTAGAGCACCTTTAAAGCAACACTAGAAAACTTTTCCCGCTTCGGTCCCCTCCCCCTGCGCTACCTGATCTGGCAAACTTGCATAGTGCGGTTATAGCCGGTAGAGGGCCGCAAAGCGAATGCAGAAGTGCTGTTCCCCCTGTTACGAGTTGATGAACCACTGAAACGATTTTGGAAACATTATTTTAAGTTACAAAAAGTTCTCTAGTGTTGCTTTAAGTCATTGAGGCAAATTCAAGTCATGTTTTGTGACAGCTGAAAAGTCCGGGTCTTACAAGTCTTAAATCCGTTGAGTCCAGAGTCAATCTTGAGTCTGTTGACAAGTCAGAGAAAACCGACAAATCTGAGACAAGTTCTGAGTCTCTGTTCAGGTCCTGAGTCAACCTTGAATCTGTTGACATGCCCCAAGTCAGTCCCAAGTCTGTGACAAGTCTCGCCAAGTCTCACCACGTATTTTAAGTTAGTTGACATGTCTTAGCCACGCCCCTAGTCAGTCTACAAGTCTGGTAAAGTCTCAGTCTGCTTCAAGTCTCGAGTGAGTCGACCAAGTATCAAGTCTCAGGTCCACAAGTCATTTGACAAGTCCATAGTTTAACGCTGTAAAAACTTGAGAGATGAATGAAATAAAGTTTTGTTAATTCTCTGCATTTATAGTTTTCTTTTCTGCACTTTTGGTTCAACCTTCTTCAACTTTAAAGTGCCCATATTATGAAAAAATCACTTTTTCTGGGATTTGGGGTGTTATGTTGTGTCTCTGGTGCTTCCACACACATACAAACTTTGAAAAAAATCCACCCATGCTGTTTAGAGTGAAATACGGTTCCTGAATGTGTCCTGCCTTCAGTCTCTGGGTGAGCTGTTTAAAATCGGCACGGCTTGTGACGTCCCAAGCCGAAACGAGCAGGCTAACCGCAACCATTAGCTCGTAGCGTTAGCATGCTAACGCTATGGCTAACGCTAGCATGCTAACGCTAGCATGCTAACGCTAGCATGCTACCTCGTTCTCAATAGCAAAGCACTGCTACAACACACACAAGTTCACCATAATCTACAAAAGAACTACTTACATGTGCGCCCTCATTTTGAAGTCTCCCAGCTAATCCTGCCTTGTAACTGACCAAAGTTGTAGAAACAGCCTTTCTTTTACTGTCTATGGAGCTAGCTAGCTGACATGATCTACATCTGAGCTACTGGGCATGTGCAGTGCAATCAAAGATAGTACAGAAGAAGAAGAAGAAAAGAGGTCTCACTCTGTAGCTAAAACAGAGACCAGCTGAAAAGAGGATCTGCAGCAGTGAGAGAGAGCGGTGCAGTACAACAAAATGTGTTTTTTGAAAATTAAACCATGTAAACCTATTCTGGTACAACCTTAAAATACAATTATGAACCTGAAAATGAGCATAATATGGCTGCTTTAACACAATGGAACACCATGAAAACGCTATGTACAATGCTGTCCTCATTTTTATGACTTCAATCTGACTTATTGTGTTTGAGACTGTTTATTCTACAGCTCTGGTAACTACACTACACTAGTCTGGATCAACGGTAGTACATTTCCAGGATAATTGTCTGACATACGGCGCGTGTCCCTCCGCTTCCGCTCTCTGTGTGTGTTGTCTTTCTCAAAATCCCTTCGCTACGGGAAACAACAACCTTCGAGCTACCAAGCTACATGTTAAAAATATCAAGTTTTGAAGAACATTTCAATGGTGCAACAAAGCAGGCCTGCTTGGTTCCTTTGGGGAATGATTGTAAAGATTTATAAAGAATATGTTTAGGGCATTTCCTCTCTAACTGGGACGTTTTGGGACCGATTGGTGGGATTGCTGTGGACGAAGTACACACAGAGATACACTGGTAAGAGCCAATGAGGTTTAACCATGTATCAGCTAATTTAAATATCTCACATTACTGTATTGTGTCAACAGTTAACTTCATGTAATATTGTATGAGGCGTTTTCTTTTGCGGGGTGCAAAAATTCCACCAAAACAAGTTTTTCGATACTTTTTTTCAGAGCCACTCTCGCTGCGTCTGGAGCTTAAGATAAGATGAGATAGACTTTATTAATCCCACACTGGGGAAATTCCTGTGCTACAGCAGCTCAAAAGAAAAATGTACACACAATAGGATAACACAAATACACATTAATTAGACCGGAGAAAAAATATACATAAACTATAGAATAGAATTAGTTATAATTATAATAGTAATAAAACAACCGTATTTACACAATAAACACCCTTATATAAACAGACAGTATATAAACACAGATATACAGATGAGTAAGGTACGAATGAATAGACATGACATATTGCACAGTTGGAGGTGACACAGAGTAATAAATAGATAAATGTGCATGGTGCAGAATATTGTCCAGTGATGGCTCATATTGCAGAAACAGCTAGCAGTGCTACATATTGCAGAAACAGCTAGCAGTGCTACATTATGATGTTGCATTAAAGAGTCTGACTGCGATTGTGATTGGTTTAAAAGAGTTTTTTTTCTCCTATCCCAGAATGCATCTGTGGTGAAGCCATACCTTAATCCACAGCGCTGTGAAGATAGGTCTGGCATCGATCAGTACATTCATTTGGTATATAGTTTGTATATTAGAAGTATTATAGTAGTAGTACGTAGTATTGAAGAGGGACATGACATCTGCCTTCATCTGAATTACTGATTAGGAAGTTTTCATTTACTAGGTCATATAACGTTATAAGGTCAAACTTATAAGATAACTATCACACCTACTATCATTCTTTTCTGTCAGGCATGAGCTTCCCCATATCACAGCCAGAATCACACGCCATCTTGAGACAGCAGAGTGGCAGCAGCGAGGCCGCTGCTGCTGTGAGTCGAGCGTCTAGTCGAGCCTGGCAGCAGAATATCTCCGTTTCATTCTTTTCCTCGGAGAAGCTGGCGGCTGTCAGCCCTGCAGACCAGTCGGCTCTGCTGGCTGTCACCTAGCTTCAGAACAAGAAACTATCACTGACAGCTGTCACACACCCCCTCCCCCCCTCCTCCTCCTCCTCCGCCTCATCTTCCTCCTCCTGGCATCGCTCCTGCCAGCTGACGCTGCCCTGACACCGGCCATGATGCCAGCCCGGTCTTGTCTCATCCATAAGGCATCATGCTGTTCTTGCACACAGCGGTGGAAGAAGTATTCAGATCCTTTACTTGAGTAAAAGCACTAATGGCACGCTGTAAAAAATACTCTGTTACAAGTAAAAGTCCTGCATCGAAAATGTTAATTAAGTATAAGTATGTAAGTATCATCAGCAAAATGTAGTCAAAGTATTAAAAGAAAAAGTATTCGATGCATTTTAGAAAGTGTAAAGGAGCCAAACAGTTGTGTGTTTAATGGTCTAATCATGTCAGCTGGACTTGTAGGCCGTGATATTGTTGGCTACTTTAGAATAAAACATCAGATTTTATAAACTACATGTGTTTTGTGTGCAGTAATCTGAATGTGTAAAGTAACTAGTAACTAAAGCTGTAACAGATGATTGTAGTGGAGTAAAAAATACAATATTTCTCTCTGAAATGTAGCGGAGTAGAAGTAGAAAGTGGCATGAAAAGAAAAGACTTAAGTAAAGTACAAGTACCTTAAATTAAAGTATAGTACCTGAGTAAGTATACTTTGTTACATTCCACCACTGCTTGCACATAACTTACATGCAAGTATCAGGACCATTTTTTTCTCCCTACGGCGGCCACAGACTGTATCCTTCGAGAAACTCGCTCAGCGTATAAATGGTGAAAAACTGCAGATTCAGGTGGTTTTTCCATGTCAGCAGTGATAAGGAGGCATCAGTGCTTCAGGGCTGAGGTGTCACCTGCGGGGGTAAACTCTCTCTGCTGTCACCTGCTGCCATCCATCTCCCATCAGCCCTCACCTAGTTGTGTCTCCAACGGCAGTGATGGTGGCAGGGGGTGAGGCAAGAGCCGCTGGCTGATGGCTTTATCACAGCAGGAAGTGGCCAAAAATGGTCAAAGTTCGAGTCAGCTTATTGAATGCTATTGTACCTAAAGCCGAGCAGGGCTGTTTCTAAAGTGTTGAAGGCCTTTGGCATGATTTTCTTTGGGGACGCATGTTGAGTCAAACTTAGCATGGAGTTTAAAGGGGTGTTTGTTGTTTTAAACCCCCAACTTTGTCTTCCAGGCAACGCTGCCTGAAAGGCACTAGGGTTAGGCAATGGTTATGGTTAAGGTTAGGGTTAGGTGCCTTGAAGTTGACGGTCGTGCTGCCTGGAAGGCACTCGGATTAGGCAATGGTTATGGTTAGGGTTAAGGTTAGGGTTAGGTGCCTTGAAATTGACGGTCGTGCTGCCTGGAAGGCACTAGGATTAGGCAATGGTTATGGTTAAGGTTAGGTGCCTTGAAGACGACGGTCGCAGCACTGCCTTGAAGGCTTGGTTGGGGGATTAAAATACCATTGAGCATTTAAAGGAAGACATATCATGTTCATTTTCAGGTTCATACTTGTATTTTGGGTTACTAGAACATGTTCTACATGATTTAATGTTCAAAAAACATTTTTGGCATACTGTCTGTCTGAATATAGTGCCATGCTAGGTCTATTGGATGCCCTTGAAATTTGGACTTTCATATTATTCATTAGTTTGCTGATCCCCTGACTTTTAAATATAGCACCAACATTCGGTCAATGTTTTTCTATTTGTCCAGTACTTTGGTTTAAGCTTATAAGCTAATGATATTTTCTTAGGCTTCAGCTGTACCTATGTTTTATTGCAACATGCCAGTGTATGCAAGGCCTGGCTACACCACAGACACATTCTGGGATAGGAGAAAAAAAACTTGACATTTTCAGCGCGTAGCTCGCTAGCTCGAAGTTTGTTGTTTCTCGAAGCGAAGGGATTTTTTTGAACGACAAAAAACAGTAGTAGTAGTAGATAACTTTGTTGTCCCCGTGGGGCAGTTGGGTTTGCAGCACAGTTGCAAGGCACTTCATGACAAGACATCAGACATATGACATAAACAAATAGTCCCTACATCATTCACCAACAGACATAACAAGAAGAACATACATCACACACTACACTACACCATACACCCTTAGGTATGACCAGGCCAGCTGGACATCTAGCTTATTGACTGATTTAAGGCTTTTATGGCTTGTGGTACAAAAGAGAATTTGGATCTGTTCTTGGTCAGAAGGGGTTGGCAGAAATGTAGCTTAGATGGCAGTAGTTTAAAATGAGATGCCAGGGGCTGTGTGTAGTCACATACAATGTTATTGGCCTTTCTCACCAGTCTGTCTTTGTAAATGTGTTCAATGCTCGGTAGTAGAGTAGCGGAAGTGGATGGACACGTGCCGGATGTCAGGCAATTATGCTGGATATGTACTACAGTTGATCCAGACTAGTGTAGTGATTACCAAAGCTGTAGACTTGACAGTCTCGAACACGACGAGTAATTGAAGCCATACAATTTAGCACAGCAAAAACATTCAGGTCTCAAGTTTTTACCTATGGACTCGTCCAATGATTTTTGGACCTGAGACTTGATACTCGGTCGACTCACTCGAGACTTGAAACAGACTGAGACTTTACCAGACTTGTGGACTGACTAGGGACGTGGCTCAGACATGTCAACTAACATTCCATTTTTAGCGTGTACCTTACTAGCTCGAAGTTTCCCGTAGCGAAGGGATTTTGAGAACGGCAACACACAGAGAGCGAGAGAGGAGAGGGACAAAGGCTTTATTGTGGAAATGTATCTCCGTTGATCCAGACTAACTGCAGCTTCACAAAGCCAGTGTTGCCAACTTAGCGAATTTGTCGCTAGATTTAGTGACTTTTCAGACCCCTTAGCGACTTTTTTTCAAAAAAGCCACTAGCGACAAATCTGGCGACTTTCTCTAGAAAAGACGCCAGTATTGTCCGGCGAGCAAGGGAAGTTATTTCTGTCTTGTGGCCGCCAAAACAGTCTCCTCTGTCTTCTGTTCTGTGACTGAGGAGCAACCCCTCCCCTCTCTGCTTTCTCCTCATGTGCAGCAGCACTGAGCAGGCAGGTAGAAGCGGAGGGGGGCAGGGTGCAGGGGCCGGTGTAGGTAGGAGAGACAGCAGGACGTGACGGGAGAAAGACGCCGCTGAGCTGGCCTGGACCTGGGCAAGCCAGCCTTCTTTGAGAATTCTTTATCGATCCTTCTCCCTCCCTTTGTAGAATTTCTTTTCTTTACTTCAAATATAGGCTACCTAAGTAATAATTATAATAATTTAATATAAATTAATTTAGTGAGTTCGTGATTATTATATTATTTCTTTCTATCTCCCTGCTGACACATCCACTAAGCTTCATGCTAATTACTGCGTAATGATGTCACAAATATGAAATTTAGCGTATTCATCTAGCTACTTTTAGCGACTTTTGGAGCTGGTGCTAGCTACTTTCATTGGAAAAGAGTTGGCAACACTGCACAGAGCTGCTACCTTGTAGATTTCTATTGTTATAACTGTAACATGCATATATATGCAAATCTGCCAGTGGGATTAATGTATAGCTGATGATGATGGTGGCACCGCCCATGTTCTGGGATGAGTTAAAGGAAAGTGTGAGGCAGAGGGCTCCAGCCTCCTTTAGGCCTCTGCGTCCTGTCTGTAACCTACCTGGAGTTCCTGTTCATTCCGTGTGCAGATTTACCGTCGTCACTAAATCACAAGACGTCATAAATAAGCACCGCGGGCTCATTTGTTCTGAACGAAGCGGTGCGAACGGTTACTGCATGAGACGTGTCATGTTTATGACAGCATTACACAGAGTTTATGATGTCAGGAGTGGGGGGGGGTGTTTCTCAGTGCCTCGGTTTATTTACCAGGGATAACAGACACATCTCAGGCGCCACTCCTCTGGGATAACACATTCATGGATGAGACACTCGGCTCATTTCACGGGAGAGGCGGATAGATTGCTGCTCTCTCTCCTAACTATCCAATCGCTCTTTGTTAAACAAGCCACAAACCCAATTACAAAGTGCCACATGCTGACAGTTTATTAACATCATCGCCGGGGCCGCTCGGCGGCGATGGTGGTGGTGGGGGCGTACTCCGTTATTTTCTGTTTGAAGTGCAGGGATGAAAGATTGTCCTTTAATTCAGAAAAGAAGGTTTGTGTTTGGAGAGGCTGGACAGGTAATCAGTTACACTTCATATTCATCTTTGGTGGGCGGGTTTTAAGAGAATGTGAGGGAAAACAAGCCTAATGCCTCGGGTCAGTGTTTCCTGTTTTGCAGAAAGCTGGGAAAGGCTAATGGAGTAATATTTCTGGGCTGCGTCTGATCTCAGCCGCTGATCACTTCATTAAACTGATGTTGATGAATGCACAAAGCGGCCGGGGCGCGAGCAGACGCAGCAGATGCATCTTAATCAAGGAGAACAGGAGAGGAAGGTGGGATGCCTGTAATCCCTCACTCACTGCCTTCCCTTCCTTTTTCCACCTCCCTTCATCCCCTCACTGTAATGAACTCATTCATGACTGAGCAGATCTGCCACTTGGTGAAAAATGAAGAGCAAACAGGGTGCAGACCTGAGACCACCAGTGGAAACACTACTGCTGTTTCACTGAACATCTGGGGCTTCCCTCCCATTCAATCAGGGGCTGAACCAAAGACCTGATGTACAGCTTCTCTGCTTCACTGTACACAGAAACTCAACTTCAATCTGGTTCCAGTAAAGGTTAAAATTAGCTTTTTTAAACAGTAGTCCCAGAAATTAGCCCTATAGGAACTTAAAGGTACTAGACTGTTCTCGTGAACCATTCGTACATATAGCTACGGAAAGTAAAGCACTGTAATTGGTATGCATTCCACATATTTATCACTGTCAGCAGCACATTGACTGCTGCTGTATAAGAGCGTGAAGATCCTCGTAGGGAGGAGGTTGTGGGGTGGAGGGGGGGGTGGGTGTTTGGCTCCTACAACACAGAGCTTTCAAGCCGGGGACCGGAGTTCATGTCCTGAAGAAGTTAAGGAGAAAACACAAGACTTTCACCAGGAAACAGGTGTTCATGTCCTGAAGAAGTTAAGGAGAAAACACAAGACTTTCACCAGGAAACAGGTGCTCATGTCCTGAAGAAGTTAAGGGGAAAACACAAGACTTTCACCCAGGGTCCTGGGAGTACTACGTAAGCGGACCAGTGTTTTAACCAACCTGATCTCACAGAATTCTGTGAAATGAACACGGCCCCTTAACTCAAAATTTGTGGCAGTTTCACGGAATCGCAAAACGTTCCGTGATGGGCCCACGGAAGAATTCCTTTAAATAAACACGGCCCCTTAAGTTAAGGAAAATGTCATGGGTGGGCTTACGGTTCCGTGACACGCGGGAAGAACGGGACGGTTGGGTTTAGGAAAAGAAGAAAGCAACTTTAGGAAACGTGACATGCGGGACACGAACCCTGGTCTCCTGGGTGAAAGTCCTGTGTTTGACCCATCCACCCCCCAACCAACCTCTTTACGCGGAATTCCGGCCTTACGTACTACTTGCTACCATAGTCGCTCTTAATGCTACGTCATCTTCTCATTGACTTTACATTGGAATTGTTTTCCGTGGTGGCCACACGGATTTTTCACTTATTCTGTGCCACCAACATGTAATGCGCTGTTAACAGTTTGTGATCATTTCACGGAATTTTGTGAGACCAGGCTGGTTTTAACCCAAACCACAATCTTTTTTTCTAATCTTAACTAGTGGTTTTGGTGCCTAAACTTGACTTTCATCGCTGCAGGATGGTCACCTTTTCTCGGCTGAATTCAGCTGTAACGTCCGCTCAAACGACCGTAACTTCACGGTGCTCTGTACCTGGCTCACAGTCACCTTTTCTCGGCTAAGACAGCTAAACTTAACTGCCATGGTTGTCACGTGACAGGCTTGGCGGTCACTGTAATTTCGTAGGATTTATGCATTGTTGTGCTTAAGTCTTTGTTTGGTATTATACGAACCAGTTCATGAGAATGCGTTGGAAAGGTACAGGCTGTCTGAAAGTCTTTTGGGACACGTCTAAATCAAGTCTTCATGAGCTAAATCAGTCTCCTATTGTACAGTGCAAAATGAGTATAGTCATTTTTTCTATTCAAATCTGTGATACTTTAAACACGTCTCTATTTAAGTCAGAAGTTTGATGGCTCTCTGAAGGTCTTATTGATAAGTCTAAAACTCCAAGAGCATGCGTTGCAGATTCTTGTTTGCTTTTCGACCATATCTTGAGAAGCGTGAAGGATTAGGCAAATTAGACCAACAACAGATTAAAAAAATCAACGGCTTTGAGATGCATGTTTTTCCAGTGACAAGACAATTCAGACAAAACAGCAACAGGAAAACACACTTGGATCCATGGACAGTGTTAATGTTTGAAAACCGTGCAATGGTTTACAGGCTCTATGGGTCACTTAATGGGGCTAAAGGTGGCTACAAGTGGAGAGAAACTGGGCCCCAAGTGGGATATTTTCTGGTTACAGGTTACATTTTATAGCGCTCAACAGTGACCGCTCACTTTTTGAAGGCTCTGGTCCCCAAAGTTTGTAAGTTTTTTTTTTTATTTTTTATTTTTTTATTTGATTAGGATAATGCACATTAATCAACATTTCTGTAAATGCGCCAGTGTTAGCCAGTCGGCTAATTTTCAACTGCAGTCGTAATTACCTAGCATGCATGTCTTTATGGTGGGAAGAAACCGGAGCACCCGGAGGAAACCCACGCAAACACAGGAAGTGTTTCAGAAAATGCTTATATAAAGAGTTTTAAGCCAATAATTAAAATCCTTATAGAGCTCAACAGTCTGGTTCCGTAAGTAAAAATCCCATTCATTTTCTCCATAGGGATTTGATTATCAGCCATAATGTATAAACCATCCGAGGTAGACTGACCACGAGCTGTGAGATTGTGTAACAAAGGTTTCTGCTCCTGTAGAAGCTCAAAGTCCGTTTTGCGATTTGCAAAAATCCACCGCTCCCTGTTCAGATGCACCAATCAGGGCCAGGGGGGGTGTCTAATTGCGTGTCAATCACTGCTCATGCACACGAATTCATTCTCCCTTGAGGGGGGAGGGGCTTAGGAGACCGTTTTGGGCTTTAGCGGAAAGGGGGGAGGGACTGAGAAGTTGTCGATGTTCCAATTTTTTGGCTAAGTCCTGGATCTTCCCAATCCTACCTACGGCACCTTTAAGCTCTATGGAGAAAATGAACGGGATTTTGACTTCTAAAACCACACCGTTGAGCTCTATAGATTAATTAAGGAGTATAAACATTCAGAAAGTAAACTCTCCATTCTACTTGCTGTCAAATCATCTGAAGGGATCGTTAAATCCTCTTTTAGTCTCTTAATTCTGATATTCCTGGAATCTATGCACATTTGTATACGTGGACGCAGCAAAGCAGCCAGCACTCCTCCTCCACCCGGCGGCGGGCAGCTTGTTTGGGAGACTTACCGTGTCGCTGCCGGAGCTCAGAAACTAATATAAACCATAAATCTGGCATATGGCTCGCCTGGGGCCGCCAGCAGGTTTAAAGCCACTCTAGGTGGGGGGGCTGGTTTGTGGGCTGGTCTAGCCATTAAAATGGGCCACATGCCATTAGAGTGGACACACTGTGGCATAATATTGTATAGTGTCTCTCTACTTAAGAGCGATTGATTATTCATTCTCCCTCCCCGCAGGAGACAAGGAGGAAGAGCCTTGGCCACGTACACCAGGGACAACGGGCAGGAATTCAGTGTGTGTGTGTGTGTGTGTGTGTGTGTGTGGGTGTGTGTGTGTGTGTGTGTGTGTGCGCACCTTAGTTCCGTATTCATATGGTCGACGTTGGAAGCCACTTAAATGTAGAACTGAATAATCAAAACACTGTTTTTTAAGAGTTCAGGAAACTCGTGATGGGAGCAACTTGTGGCTTTTTGCTGCTTTATTCCAAGTTTATAATGTTTTCACAACCTACAATGGAGGTCATTTCACGATTTAATTAATTTCAGGCTCACCGTGCTTCCCTGTAGCGGGCAATTTAAAGCCGAAACTCAACAAATCTGGCTTTAATAACTGTGTATGGACAACAATCAGAAACACATGAACGTGAAATCATTTTCTTTCCAAACATCACAATTTGGGTAAAAAAGGTAATTTAGTTTTTTTAAGGCCAGACATGGCAGGCATGTCAGTGTTTTTCAGTTTTTAAAAATTAGTTGTTCTCAGACTTCAACTCTTAACTTTGCAGTTTCATTCCTATCTACTTATATAAAAACCGGGCCTTTGTTTACCTTAAAGTGAATTTGTAAATGTTCCCTGTTAAAGGGCTGAAATAATGTACAAAAAAAATTGAAAGAGACAAATTTAAAAGTTTTCTTTGGCGGATCAGCCCAGTAAAATGTTTAATATTTCTATAACTGAGGCAGAAACTCGTTTTCTTTAAAGTGAATATGTAAATGTGTATATCTGTATGTTTGTATATCTGTATTTTTAATAAAGAATGAAAAAGAAAAAGGTCTGCTGGTAGCCTGCAAGCGTGAGGCAAGAGTGAGTTAAACTCTGAAATAACGTACAGCAATTTGAAAAAGTTTTTTGAAAGACAACTTTGTAAATCTGTCCTTTGGCAGATCAGCCCAGTAAAATGTTGGGTACCATGATCCCTCGGGGAGGTCAGAGATCACGGTCAGCACGGCTCAGTGCCTTGCTCACGGACACTTCAGCAGGACGGAGGGCAGCCAGCTGCCGTCTGCTCGGAGCCGCTCCATGTCTCAACATTTTTATTCTTTTGCAATTATTGTATTCGGCAGCTGAGCAGACTCTTTTTTTAGAAAATGTTGGCAGTTTGCCGTCGTTAGTCAACTGTTAGTGGAGAGAGACAGGAAATAAAATGAGACAGAGGACACTCAGATCCATCACAGCATAACAAGATGCAAACCTCGAAGAGAAGAAGGGCAGAAAAACATAACAGGCCATAAACAGTGTGTATATTCTATGCTAAGATATATAATATACAAATGTTGTACATCTTTATAGTCAACGCTATGAGAGTTTCTTCCCACTGCCATCACACTTATTAAGATCACCAACTATTTTCTCTCTTAGACACACACACACACACACACACACACACACATAGTGCGTCTCACTATCTTTGTGGGGACCCGTCACTGACATAATGCATTCCCTACCCCCTTACCCTAACCTTAACCATCACAACTAAATGCCTAACCTTAACCCTTACCCTCACCCTAACCATAACCTAATTCTAACCCTAATCCTACAACCAAGTCTTAACCCTCAAACAGCCCTTTAACCTTCTGGTGTCCAGCATTTTGGCCTCACAAAGCTGTCGGGACCCCACAAGTATACTGGACTCCCGGTTTTTGGACCCCACGAATATAGTTAAACAAGAACACACACACACACACACACAGACATGGCCATCATATGACAGAAAAGCCAATTAGATTTGTTTGAGCAGTTATCACTTGAGGATAATTGTAAAGCACAAGAGTAGAACAAGAACATTACTTTTACTGTTTGCAGACCTGACATACAGAGTGCACACACACACACACACACACACACACTATTTTGTTTGCTTTAAATTACTCAGTCTACAACATGCATAGTCTATAATCCGGAAATTCTGCCGGATGTCCCATATTTTCAGCCGGATGTCCGTCCCCTTCGTCTTTCTTTGTGTTGGCGCTCTAACCTCCGGTGGATTTGTGAGGACTATGGTTAACTGCTCCTCAGATCTCTGCAGGGTAAATCCAGACAGCTAGCTAGACTCTTGGTGCATCTCATAGTCCTTAAATTGCATCCCCGACTCCTCCACTTGCCTCCCTTCCTCGCGTCTTAGTCCCTCCCACTGAGGAAGCCCGGGAGAGACGCGAGGAAATCGTGGAAGGAGAGAGGCAACGAGAGAATGTGTTTTAGAGGGATGAGACGTCCTTTCCTCTGAAGAATCACGTGAATTTGTCAGCTGTTTGGGCGGAGTTAGCAACTCCTTCAGCTGCACGGCTTCCAGGAAGGCTGCTCTCTGTATCCTCGCCTATAGCTCCTCGATGATCTCTCTTCGATGCTCGCTCCTTGGGGGAGAAATAAGAGCTTTGAGACGGCCTTCACCGAGGAGGGACAGAACAACTTCCGGTTCAGTCGAGGAGCTATCAAAAATCTGTCCAATCTGAGTTTTCTGTTGCGCGACTAAAACAACTTTTGAACGTACACTTCCCACCAAAACAAGTACCTTCCCGAGGCTATTTTGCAGAGGCACCGTGGCTCTGTCCGCCGCTTAGTGCCACCCAAGACGATTGTGATTGGTTTAATGAAATGCCAATAAACCAGAGCATGTTTTTCTCCCATCCTGAAATGCTGTGTGGACTCGCCAGACCTTCCTCCGCAGCGCTGTGGAGGTCTTGCAATGCGAGACTAAATTATGCATAATGTCGTCCGGGGACAATAACTGTGTACTGTGTGGCGTCTATATCACGTCAGCAGCATCTTTATATAATTTAAGAGCTTCTTGGTACAATAATACACTTTCTGATGAAATGGTTCCTATGTGGTTCTTATGCAGATGACAATAAAGTTGAACTTGTATTTAATTTAATTTGGATCATTTCACAAAGCCGATTTTACAACATTGACAATTATGTCTTGTTAGGCATTGGATAATCCCATTTATTCACCCATTGTGTGGAAAAACTGTTGCCAAAATGGATTTTTTTACTGAGAGTTGCCAGCATTTTCTGGCTATCATTTTTAACTTTAATTGTGTGAGTTCAACACATTCTCATGAACAGGTTATGCACAACAATTTGTATGATATTCTAAACAATTACAAGGTCTTTACAGTTTCAGAGAGGCTGTTTCAGTTTAATTTTCAAATTAGTTGAGCTACTCTTCAATCTTTTATGTATCACCTGGCAAGTGCAGAAGTACCCCCTGGGGTACAAGTACCCCTGGTTGGGAATCACTGGCCTAATAGAAAACAAAAAATAATTTACAATAATGTGATGTGTCTTTGGATGTCTGTCTGTGGTCTTCAGTTTATACAGCCTGAGATTGAGATGATGGAGCCATCGCCAGAGGTTCCGAGGTTTAAAATAGGTCTAAACTAAGATAATTATAACCATTTGAAATAAGCAAGCTTCGTTATTTGTCCTTTTTCAGACTGGAAGGCCTGAGCTTTGCAATTCTTTATCAAAAGGCCTTTTCTTCTCACTTGGAAGGTAAAAGGAGGAAAATAAGCCCTGAGAGAAGCGATTGTCTGCGGCCTCGCCTTCGCCATCGCCATCCAATCTCCAGGGTCGCGGCGAGCAATCTGCCACCGCTTTAAACCTGCAAGACGTTCACCGTTCCTTCCTTTAATCCTCCTGAGAAGACGGCCTGAGAGGGGAGGAATGTGCCCTCCTCCCCGGAAGGCCAGAACAAGGGCCTTTCTGTTTTCAGGGGGATTCACAGGTAACCAGAGCCACCGCATAAGCCCCCCCCAGCCGGATTACTTTCCCCACCTGAAGCCGAGGCCTTGTCCCGCATTAAACGGCCGCGATGTAATTAGCCTCGGGGACACAAAGACTTCAACAGCCCCTTCTCGGCCTGCGCAAAGGGGGACACACATCTCAATGACTCATTAGGAGACAACAGATTAGATAACGGAGGTCTACGGTGTCCTCCGCCGCGCCGTCCACCTGCCGACAGGTGAGCTGGACGCGAGCTCCGGCCACCCCCCTCCTCCCCACCCACTTTCTTCTCTACAACTCTCATTACCTGTCCGGAGCAGAGGTCGGGATCTCTCCCACGGGACCTGCTAATGGATGTAACGAGAGGGGCGGGCGGGCGCCTTGTTCAGCGGCAGGGTCAAGTTTCTAAAGGCGAAAGGGGGGCGAGCGGGCTGCACAGGGACGGAAGGAAAGGGAAGAGGAAAGTCAAGAAAAAGGAAACACGCTCAGGATGAAAGCGGAGATGAGCGATGTAATTGGATGGTGACGGATACCGACCACACACACACACACTTCTGTCTGAAAATAGACACTGATGTATAAAACGATAGTTGATCCAGGATTTGATATTTTGGATACAATTCCACATCTTTTTTTTGCGGGTTGGTAATCCTGAGTGTGTGCGTTGAGCTCTTTCAATTGGAGTCTCACATTACAGGCTGTTCTCATGAACCATTCGTACATATGGCTACGAAAGGTTAAGCACTTTAATCCGTATGTATTCCACGTTTTGTTTTCCGTATGCACCACATTGACTTCTGCTGTACAAGGACCCCTTAGCTGAACGAGATATGGAGCAGGGACCCCCTGCTCTATATATATGGGAGCGTGCCTATGTTCCCACAGCCCTATGTTCCCACATTTCTAAGATTTTTTTACCAAAATTAGGCCCTATGTTCCCACATTTCCTTTTTCATGAATTTGTATCAGATTTTATCCCCCTAACCCCTAACCCTAAAAAATCTTGTGGGAGGATAGGGCCTCAATTGAAGGGAAATGTAGGAACACAAGACCTAATTTTGAGTTTTCAGTGAGAAAAAAAATCTTAGAAATGTGGGACCATTGGGCTGTGGGAACATAGGGCTGACCCCATATAGTATATTGTATAAAATGTAGTTGCATATTAAACTGGGCCTACATTAACGTTTAGGGCAGCCTTAAGCCTTTACACATACCTTTCTATGGTGCATGTACTACTAAGCTTTTAAAATAAAATATGTTGGCATACTCATATATTTATGCATCATGTTTTATTATTAAAATGTTGCACAGTAAATCCTTAAGCTTAACTGTATCTGTGGATGGCTACCTTATGGCTACCTTAGCTGTAGACCCATCATCAATGTTATTTTCATTCAATTTCTTTTTTATCTTTACAAATAATATGCTGGATTCATGTTAATGTAGCCTATATTTTTAGACATATTATATATATATATATATCTTTTTTAAACCTTGAACAATATTTTGGCAGCCCCCCTGCAGTGACTCTGAGGACCCCCTAAGGGTCCCAGACCCCCTGTTTAAGATCTCTGTTTTAGATGGTTTAAAAAAGATATACACACACATGTATATCTTTTTTAAACCATCGAACAATATTTTGGCGGCCCCCCTGCAGCGGATCTGAGGACCCCCTAAGGGTCCCGGACCCCCTGTTGAAGATCTCTGCTTTAGCACACACAATGCAATTTCATACAACAGTAGTCATGTGTTTCCAGATGAGCCGAGTAATGCAGAGCACCAGTAATCAAAGACTTGAATAAATGATAAAACAATAATTCATTTGATTCAGCTTTACTTCCACAATGACACTTACATGACAGGAACCATCAACATGATGAAACACAAGAAAAAGAATGAATTAAACTCAGAGGATTTCACTTTTCAATTTGAAAGTAAAAACGAAAGTGAAGTACAGCTCACGTTTTTCTTTCCTTAAATGACCCTCTTTTCACTCACACTGGCACTTTGGGTTGCCATAATGTATGTTAATGTATGTAAACTGAATCAATTCATTCAATCAGCATAAAAAAGGAAGAAAAAAAAATTGGTGGCGTGTACCCTCCAGTGCGCCTGTGATACGAGGGCCCGTTGATGGCTCTGCAGTTAAAATATGAAGTCTAATCCGTCTCCAAAACGCTGTCCAGGTCCACGAGCTCATTTAAAACTTCCTGACAGACAGGACTGACAGCTGATCCTTGGAATAAATGAAGCGGCTCGTCAAAAAAAAAAAGTTTAAAAAAAAACACTCAGAAAGGGCGAAGACAGCAGCGGCCACGACTCTGAAACCCTCCGTCTGTCTGTGGCCGCAGGCTGTCAAGCTCACAGTGAAGAAAGTGGTGAAAAAATGAGTTTTTGAATATGGAGTGAGTCCTTTTTAAACCTAATTCCTCCTGGTCTTGCCCCAGAAATACAGATCTGACATGTTGTAGGGAGAGGATAAAAAAAATCAAGGGCAATCCAATCAACTCCTGTCAGAGAGGAAGAGGGCGGGGCCGCCACTCAGAAGAGACATATCTGTCGTGTGGTTTTGTTCTCAATCTTCAGCTTTCTGTGTTTTGACATTTGTTAATTAGCATCGACTGATGTGTGCCAGTGTTTGCATGATGCCGTTGGAGCGTAAGGCCGGTTCCACACTGCCTGCGTGGCGTGAGCGTGGTGTTTCTGTTGCGTGGCGGCTGCGTGGCGTTTTCTATGTCTTTGCACACCAGAAACGTGTCTGACGTGGCGCTGCTGCTGCTAGCCTTGTCTGTATTAAACATAAATTTGATTACAGCAAAGACGTCGGCAGTATTGACGGCAAAATAGGCTCCAGAATATTTCGTTCTGTATTGACAGGTGCAATATTTGAAAATTGATAATTATTTATTTATTATTTTTTTAAATTTCATTTATATCTGCAATTATGTCAAAACCTAGAGACTTTCAAACATCAACATGTCATTTATTAATATGTATTTGTGTCAAAATGACATAAAAACATCTTTTCGTATTCTATTTTGCCTGGAAAGCACTGTAATTCGTATGTATCATACAAACCTGTTTATGAGTCTACGTTGAACTGTATGTTTCCCACCTGCCATCTTTGGTTTACGTTCATGTCAGTTTGCTTTGAAAATCAATTAGCAGAGTCTTGGCACCTGAGTTGTTAAGATTTTCAACAGCGTCATGCATGCATGCCTTTGGTTTTGCCGAACTTTCCTGAAGTGATGGTAAAATGAAGTGTAGTTTGATTTGAGAAGTCTGCACTCCAGCACCGTACCGTGATACTAAATATTTGTAGTTTCATGTGTGTGTATTGAGTTACAGCGCTCCAATCAAGAGGAGATCAAATCCTGAATCAGTAATTGCACACATTATTCACTTAGCTTTTTGAAACTGTGAATTATGTGTGCAGTCAGTGAAATATTCAAATCCAAGACTGTGTTTTTATGGCAGCACCATTCCATCAAATGGAGATATTATAGATGTGTTGCACATTATTTTTTTTACAGCCTGACAGATTTGATATGGTTTGGAAACTTAGGGATCTCCACTAGACCTTAAAATAAACTTCTCTAGGTTTGAACAAAGCTTGGCTGCACAGCGGGAGTTTGTACCGACTGACCTACCAGCAGGTCAGTGAGGTTTAAGGCCTAGCTGAGACGAGAAACAAATAAATCCTGCGGAGGATTCCCCAAATAGATGGCAAACGTTAGCCTATACCACAACTGAACCAGCCTTGATATTTTCCCTGTCCATTTTAGATACTTAAAGGTCCCATGACATGGTGCTCTTTGGATGCTTTTATATAGACCTTAGTGGTCCCCTAATACTGTACCAGAAGTCTCTTTTATATAGACCTTAGTGGTCCCCTAATACTGTATCTGAAGTCTCTTTATATAGACCTTAGTGGTCCCCTAATACTGTATCTGAAGTCTCTTTATATAGACCTTAGTGGTCCCCTAATACTGTATCTGAAGTCTCTTTATATAGACCTTAGTGGTCCCCTAATACTGTATCTGAAGTCTCTTTATATAGACCTTAGTGGTCCCCTAATACTGTATCTGAAGTCTCTTTATATAGACCTTAGTGGTCCCCTAATACTGTATCTGAAGTCTCTTTTATATAGACCTTAGTGGTCCCCTAATACTGTATCTGAAGTCTCTTTTATAGACCTTAGTGGTCCCCTAATACTGTATCTGAAGTCTCTTTCCCTAAATCCAGCCTTGGTGCAGAATTACAGCCACTAGAGCCAGTCCCACAATGAGCTTTCCTTAGGATGTGCCATTTCTGTGTCTGTAGCTTTAAATGCTATTGAGGAGGAGAGAGGGGGGGGTGGGGCAAGGTGGAGGGTGGGGGTGTGGCCTTGACCAACTGTCACTTTGCTCGTTTGAAAGCCATGATGTCTCTCTCTCTCATGGGTGGGCCAAATTCTCTGGGATTAGGAGGAGCAAGATTCCAGATCGGTCCATCTGAGCTTTCATTTTCTCAAAGGCAGAGCAGGATACCCAGGGCTCGGTTTACACCTATCACCATTTCTAGCCACTGGGGGACCATAGGCAGGCTGGGGGAACTCATATTAATGTTAAAAAAACTCATAAAGTGAAATTTTCATGAATGGAATAATGAAAAACTTGTTGATTAAGGTCAGAAAATGACAAACTCAGAGCAGAGCTGTCGTAATGATGGAATTAGTGTAAATGAACATTGTAGTAAATGTGCCATGTTAGCTTTAGGCTACAGTTTCAGCCCCCTTAACCCTCGTGTTGTCTTCCCGTAGACCGTGAACTTGTTGTCCTTCCGGGTCAAAATTGCAAATGAACAGTTTTTGGCTCTTTTTCCAATGTTTTTTGACGCTTTTTGAAACGTTTTTGTCACTTTTTTCGACGCTTTTTTTAAATACATGGTCAATAAACAATTTAAATGACATAATACCTATTTTTTTTGTTTAAAAAAAAGATTGGTGATTATTTTGACTGATAGTTAAGATCAGAGGATGTTGAGTGGATCACAGTTTATTTCAAATGCTATAATACTGAAAAAACCCCACCCACAATTCAATGAAAGTAATCATTAATTTTACCTGCCAAGAACGTTACATGGCTTCCATACAACGGACATCCACGCATTCATGTTATTTTGGGGCAATTTGGCAAAATGGGTCAAATTTGACTCGAGGACAACACAAGGGTTGAACTGCAAAATACAACAAGTCATGTAGGATAAACTCACTCTTTGTTCTCCTTCTTTCTCTTCTTGATGCGTCCTCTATCTTCCTCTCTCTATCCCTCCCTCTCTATTCCACTTTGCATTAAATCCACCATTAGATTCGCTTGGTACCACCAGAGCTTGTAGGCAATAAAACACATTGTTAAAGTGACATGTAATTACCCAGCCTCTCTTTTGACTAATTAAGTCAGTGCTGCCTATTATGTGGAAATGTATAAGGAAGTGAGGTGATCAATAACAGTGAAGGAGAGAGACAAGCTCATTTCTCAGCACTCGGATCGCTGATTCCTGCAATATCCCCGTCTGTTTATCATGGCTCCGGGCAGCCGGCGCCGCAGCCGCTTGGCCCGCTCTGACATCATCATGCACACCACGCTCTGCGCCACGCGGCTCAGAAAAGAGCACACGGATGGCAGAGTGATGTTCCGCTGCAATAAAACAAGATCCTTTTAATTTCATGCTGCCATAAAGTGCCAGTCAGGTTGATGATCGGAGCAGGGGTTCGCTCAATATGCAGTGTAAACCAATATACAGTATTTCATGGTTTCATGGCTGACGCAGGCCGGCTTTAGTACAGGACACATTTCTAATTGATTGAGGGTTGTGTCCGAGATGAGCAGAGAAACAGCGACTCCGCCCTTCTTGAGCTCCCAGCTGATTAAAACAAACTAGCCTGAGAAAGATCTTAACTAAGTCAATTCTTTTAAGTCCCAAATAAAATGGGGGCAGACTCATGGAACATAATGAATCACATGACTGTTGAGTGATGATGACTGGATCAACGGATAAGAGCGCAAAGATCCGTATAAGGAGGATGTCGGGGTGTCCTGTTGACCTCGGGTCTAATTTGACCAATTTTCAAAAAGTTTCTATATCAGAAATTTGGGTTTCTTTCAACCAAATTTCAAAACATAATAACGTGGATGGTTCCATACAACGCTCTTCACAAGTTAAATAAATGATCAGTTCACTACTTTAATTGAATTTGGGTGTTTTATTCAATTTTATAGCATTTAAAGAAAAATTGATAATAGAACATTGATGTATGGAAAAAATTGTCAAAAAGCACAGAAAAAATTGACAAAAACATCGGAAAAGCTTAAAAAAGCGCAGAAAAAATATTGACAGAAACTTCGAAAAAAAGTGACAAAAAAGACCAAAACGTTAAAACTCAGGGATTTCAAGAGGGGGAGTGGAGTTTGTGTCCTAGAAGAAGTTAAACTTAACCGTTATGACCATTCGTCACATGACTGTCTGGCAACAACTTTCGAGCTAGCAAGCTACACACTGAAAATGAAAATCAAGTTTTGAAGAACATTTGGATGGTGCAACAAGTCAGAACTGCTTGGTTCTTTCAGGGAATGATTGTAAAGATTTACAAAGAATATGTTTAGGGCATTTCCTCTCTAACTGGGACGTTTTGGGACTGATTGATGGGATTGCTGTGGACGAAGTACACATGGAGTTACACTACAAGCTAGCAAAATGGGCAGATGGCTAATATAGCCAGTAAGGGAGTCAAACAGTGCCAATCAGTCCAGTGCAGGATAGTCCAGGGTAGTTTATGTGTATGTATAAAGGCACCCAGATGAAGGCATGATACAAAGGGCAGTGTGCAACCCCGAGTTTTTTCTCCTATCCCAGAATGTATTTGTGGTGTAGCCGGACTTTACCCAGACTTCACTTAACAGCGCTGTGGTGATAGGTCTGGCAATGCGAGACTACACCACTGATGATTAAATCTGTGCAACCAAACCATCTAAACTCTTAAACCACTCATAGTTTATCTAAAGCATTTGTATACCTTTTATATATAAACCATTTCAAAATGGTCTGTAGTTGCAGGTTAGATCACTCAAAGACCGTGCCACATTCTCCAGGAGCTGTTCCTCCAGATATTTGGGATGACTTTGGGTTCAGGACCTTGGATAACACTGATGTTCAGTCTGGTACTGTGCCAAATTGCACATTATTGTGATTAGTGATTGCTCTATTGTCCTCTGAGTTAAAATAAATGGTTGCCTTGGGTCTGAGCCATTGCCTTTAAAGACTGGGAACCTGTTGCTTACAGTCATGGTTTAAGATGGATAATGTGAAGCTTGTTTGGACATTATTGGCCAGATTTCGATTACTTGTCGAGTTATTGTGGGACCCAAAAAAAAAAACGTGCAGATTATATTCTTTGCTTCAATATGGTAACGTCATCTTCAGATCACAGACTCATCATCGTAAGGTAATGAGAGAAATGTATGATCGCAATACTTACAACGGTGTGTCTCGCACAAGTTCCGTGAATAAAAACGAATTGTCCTGTGATCAAACGCTTAACTTGAGGCAAAGATCCGATTCTGGTTTGGTGTGAACAAAGCATAAGATACAAGTACCAGTAATTCTGTACTATTCTGTAAAAAGTTACTTTCCACCTGGAGACATTACTAGTTGGGCAGTTGGGAGCGTGCCTATGTTCCCACATTTCTAAGATTTTTTTCCAAAATTAGGCCCTATGTTCCCACATTTCCTTTTTCATAAATTTGTATCAGATGTTATCCCACTTTCTCCCAATTTGGTAGCCAATTACAACCAACCTATTATCCAATAGCAATGGACTACAGATGTGTGGCCCTTTAGCTCAGTTGGTAGAGCAGGCACACATGTGCAGAGGATTGTTCCTCAATGCAGAAAGTCCAGGGTTCAAATCTGACCTGTGACAGTTTTCCTGCATGTCTTCCCCCCCCCCCCCCCTCTCCCCTTCGTCTCTGCTTTCCTGTCCAATAAAGGCAGAAATGCCCCCAAAAAAACAAATCTTAGAAATGTGGGAACATAGGGCTGACCCCAGGCAGTTTATCTTTTCATCTGACTGAGAAACAGACATGTTTGCCATCTTACGCAAAGTGAGATAAGAACAGGTCTGGGAGTGTTGATTTTAATATAATTTATGAATCAATGTAACAGTAAAACACTAAATCAGGGACAGGAAATCGCATTGTTTGCTTGAAGTTCGGACGTGTAGTAGTAGTAGTATTTTTTCAGCAGAAATCTTAGTTATAACAAGATTGCGCTAGCAAAGCAGTTTGGTGTTTATATATATATTGCGGTATTTATTCAGTTTGGGAAATCCCACGTTCTCTACAAAGCTAACGTTAGCTAAAATTAGCTCGCTGACTTAACAGGGAGGGAGTAGAAATCATCTCTGTTGGTTTAAATTTTGAGAGCGAATATCCCCCACAATATGAATACAGTTTGATTATATGTTTTTGATTATATCTTTAATTTTGTTGGTAACCGTTGGTGTATAATCACAATATTATACTTCAGTGATGCTAACGGAGCTAGGCGCTCGGGCCTCGGTCCTAGCCGCATCACTGTTGTGTCAATAATGACGTTAAATCAAACCTTCTCGTGTAATATTGCTTAATTATAAAATATTTGATATGAACTTAAAGGACAATTCCGGCGTAAAATGAACCTAGGGGTTAATAACATGTGTACCAAGTCAAACGTTCTCTGGGATATGTTTTCATGCTAATCGAATGCGTCTGTAGCTTTTAACAAGCCACCGCAAAACAGGTGGTTAGCTGCTAACGCTAGCTTTTGGGGCAGAGGGTAAATCACTATTTTCTACCACTAACAAGCCTCAAAAAAGCACCACACTTAAAAAAAACAGTCATGAACAGTCGAACCACGAACGCCGTGCAACCAGTAACACAGCGTTCGTGATTTGACTGCTCATGAATATTTTCTAAGATGGAGGCCGAATGCAAACACGAAAGCTACTTTATAATCTATCTTTTTAATAAACTCTGTACAATTACAAAGTTCTCAATGCTTCAGTTTGCATGTAGGGACCCTCATTATGCTACCGTGGAAGTGTGGTGATATTTTGAGCCTTGTTAGTGGTAGAAAATAGTGATTTACCCTCTGCCCCGAAAGCTAGCGTTAGCAGCTAACCACTGGTTTTGCGGTAGCTTGTTGAAAGCTACAGACGCATTCGATTAGCATGAAAACATATCCCAGAGAACGTTTGACTAGGTACACATATGTTATTAATCCCTAGGTTCATTTTACGCCGGATTTGTCCTTTAATACAAAACAGAGTTTCTTGTCGGTGTGCAGAACTTTGTGTAGTACTTAGAACGAGGACAGAGCGTCCAGTACCTTCAGCAGGCGACAGCGTATCAGGAACACTGTCTGCCCGATCAGGATCTTCTCAGCTTCTTCTCTCACCGGGCGAATGGCAGCAGGCTCCAAACCGCAGAGTTTTTTTTTCTTTCTATAAGCTCCATCAGAAGGAAAATGGAGCTCCTGTCCGAGCTGTACTGAGAGGAGATAATTCACAGGAGGAGATAGAGGAGAGAACGAGCTGAAATGAAGTGAAGAAAAGAGAAAGGAAAATTGATGGGAGGAAGGCGGCATAAACACAACGGGTGCTCCTGGTCCATCTCAAATGAAAATCCAATTTCAAAAAGGGCTTGTGGAGTTTACGGGGGTGGGAGGGAGAAGAAGAGAAAGAAAGAGGGCCAAAAAATTGCCTGGTGAAGTTGAGCTGTGGCGAGAGCCATTGCAAATCCTGAGTGCCCGAGGAGAGACAATGATCTTCAATTACCAACTGTTCTGTTCTCAATTTTAGACAAGAGCAAAGGAAAGAAGAAAGGGCTGGGCGGAGAAGAGGGAGGATGTAGGGAGGAGATATTAGAAAAGGCGGAAAGAGAAAACACAAATGTGGAAAGAACAGGGTCGAAACAAAACCGGAGCAGCGAGGAAAGATAGAAGAATAAATAAAAAAGAGAAACAACATTTTTATTCATCGTACCCCATTGGAGCAGACACTCCTTCCTGGACTCCATCTCGTCCTGAGAGCTTCACTTCGTCGCTACATTTGCAGATCGTATCGTTTGTAAACACACTTTATTCCCGCCGTGTTACACCCGTCTGGCAGTACGAGAGTTATGTCATCACCCCCCCCCACCTTCCTCTTCCCGCGGTCGCTCCCTTGGCGTCATTTGCAATTCAAAAGGCCTTTTCCTCCGGCAAGATTTGTGTACACAAGACCAAGCAGAGACAGTTCCAGAGCGGAGAGGAGTCGGGGAAACAGACTGGAGGCCTGATTCAACATGTCATCGACCACGGCGAGCGTTGACACGGCCGTCAGGAGAGCAAACATGAAACGGCTCGCTGCGTTCGCCACCTTCACTCACAGGCCATCAGATAAACAAAAATATTGGTTTCGTGCTGGAAAAAAAGACTGGGGAATAAAAAGGAAATTCCAGCAAGCTAGATTTCTTTCATTTCTGTCTTCAGAGTTTTGTACTGGATCTTTCCGACGCTTTCATCACGTTAGCTGATGATTGCTTGTTTTCCTTTTTCTTTCTTTAAACCAATCACAATTGTCTTGGGCGGCGCTAAGCGCAGCTTTTTTGTAACTCAAAAATTAAGTATAATGTCAAATAAATTAGGTTTATTAACCATGAATAAAAAAAGCTTTGAAAAAAGTGACAAACGTTTTAAAAAAGCGTGAAACGCATAAAATAAAATGACAAAAACGTCTGAAATAGAGCGCTACAAAAAGTACATTTTCATTTTTGACCCGGCAGGACAACGAGTTAATGGTTGACGGGAAGACAACGCGAGGGTTGAAAGTTCAAACAATGGTTAAATGTAAAAAAAAGAGGAGTAGAGAGTAGAAGCTCCGTGATGAGGCTTACTTTCCAGCGGTGATGGCGTTCTTCACATCTTTGTCTTTAAACACAAAGTACCTCCAGAGGAGCTGGCCGCTAATCATCCACACTGTAAGCACATCTGCATTGTGGCTGATTAGTGTGGGAGCGTGCCTATGTTCCAACAGCCCTATGTTCCCACAGCCCGACGATTTTTTTCTAAATTAGGCCCTATGTTCGACAGCCCTAAGATTTTTTTCTAAATTAGGCCCTATGTTCCCACAGTTCCCACATTTCTAAGATTTTTTTCCCAAAATTAGGCCCTGTTTGCCTAACCTAACCCCTAACCCTTGAAGGGAAATGTAGGAACACAAGACCTAATTTTGAAAATGTCCTAGAAATATGGGAACATAGGGCCTAATTTTAAGAAAAATCTTAGAAATGTGGGACCATAGGGATGTGGGACCATAGGGCTGTGGGAACATAGAGCTATGGGAACATAGAGCTGTAGGAACATAGAGCTGTAGGAACATAGGGCTGTGGGAACATAGAGCTGTGGGACCATTGGGCTGTGGGACCATTGGGCTGACCCCATTAGTTTAACATCTTCTTTCTCTCTGAGCTGTTCCTCCTTTCTGTTGTCACGTCCGTAGTTTATTTTTAGTGCATTGTTTTGCATTCTCTCCCCGTCGACTTTATGCCGCTAATGTATTCACTGATTGAGTTGCGCAGGCCAGAGCAGGAGCATTTGCCATGCTAATTGCTGGCAGATAAACAGCGGCGGTGCCCTTCTGCCAAAACAAGAAGGCTTTCTTTGTGAATCCTGAGGTTCTGGCAGTACCCGAGAGAAGGCGGCTCTGCATCCAAACAACAACAACAAAAGGCAGGAGGCATGAAAGCGGCTGTTTGCCCCCATCCCTTCCCCCCCCACCCCCCACCCCGAAGGCTCACCGGGTCATCATCAGCCTAATTAAACCGCAGAGTATTTTTAGATTCCTGAGATCCTGTCACATTGGAACGCCTCTGTTTGTTTATCTGCGCAGGAACAAATAAAAGTGTTTTAAGATTTGTGCCAACTGTCATGTTAGCTCTCCTCCTGTCCGCGGTGTGAAAAGCGAGTCCTGCTGGGAAGCTTAACATCAAACGGCCCCTTCAGAAACACCTTTAATTACTCGCTGTCTCTCGCCGTCTGAAGTCCTCGCTGCGTTTGGCTGTCGGCTCGTCTCACTTTCTGCGGAGCCGTCTGGATCGAATTCAAGCTCCTTTCTCCTGCCTGCACATCCTTCAGCGCCTCATCCCTCCGCCTCTCACATGCATATGAGCCTTAACTGACATGACTGGTACAATGCAAGTTTATTTATACATCACCAAGTGCTTTGTGAGTCAATGAACACAGAGTAAAAATCACAAACAAAAACACAACACCAAGAAAGACCTGTCTGCTTTCCAAATTAGATCTTAGTACAAGCATGCTGCATGCTTATTGGCTCACTGGGAGCGTGCCTATGTTCCCACAGCCCTATGTTGCCACATTTCTAAGATTTTTTTCAAAATTAGGCCCTATTTTCCCACATTTCCTTTTTCATAAATTTGTATCAAATTTTATACCCCTAACCCTAAAAAATGTTGTGGGAGGATAGGGCTTAAATTGAAGGGAAAAGTAGGAACATAAGACCTCATTTTGAAAATGTCCTAGAAATGTGGGAACATAGGGCTGTGGGAACATATGGCCTAATTTTAAGAAAAATCTTAGAAATGTAGGAACATATGGCTGACCCCGGCTCACTGACTATTTTCAAATGCACATAATATTCCCAGTTTTGCCCTTATTCCGAAAAAAAGACAATATTTCGACTAAGCTGTTTACATGGCTAATGAAAGTGAATATTCCACTAATATTCCTGTTTACATGCAGCTGTGCAAAAAAGTTTTTTTTAAAAGTTTCCCACCGGTGGCGGACTTGTTGGACGGTGTGAACACAGCGTCCCTCATTTATTCCAGCTTCTTGAAAAGGTCGGTGTTGCGATGTTTGAGCGTATCCAAGAACCTGTTGATTTGATAATGTTTAAAAGTAGCTGTGTTGCTCCTACTTTAAAAAGAAAATGGTCATATTCTGAACAATGGTGGAATGTTTGTGAGCATGTAAACGTACTCACAGATGCTGATGAAATCTACTCCTTAGGTATTGAAATTTGGTATTGCATGACCCTGAAAAATAACATACCCTAAAGTATTGTGATATGATTTCAGGGCCACCCCTAATGTGTAGTTACTCTCATAGATGTGGGTACGCGATCTGTGCTGCCTGCACGATCCAACACGCGCAAGATGTTCGCGCTACGACACTGCGCGATCTGTACCACGCTTGCGCACCTTTGCACCGCGGGATTTTCATTCATTTCACAGCACTCGCAATGCAAAGGGGAGCATTTCATTATGTTCTGTCTCCATCTGGACTGTACATAATGGGCGATTAAAGCAGTCTTGCTTACTTGAACTTTATTGCAAGTGTGCAGTCATCATCTCTCAACTCTCTGCCTTTGTAACGTTATCTGAACTGGTCCGCGTGCGCGGTGTAACCTCTAAATCAGTCCCCCATACAACGGTAAATAAACAATCCTATTGTTACTTATTTCTTTTTCTTTTTTCAAGTTAGTCTCTTTCCTTGAACTTCGGTATTCTAGTGCAACAAACTTGTACCATATGCTCTGCTCATTTACAACAGATCTAACTGCATAAGCAATAATACATCAACAGTTCAAAACATCAGTTCCATAGTCCATACTCTAATAACCGAGTATAGTCCGTCAGGTAGTGGGGTCTGACAACTTGTCGACCTGACCTGGTGACCGTGTCTTGGTTCTCTGCCGGGCCATCTGGCGGTATGGCCGCCTCAGTCACTGTTGGTGTGGGTGTGTTTTGTGTTGGTGTGAGCCCGGTGGGATTGTGTCTGAGGTGGCGACGATTCCATCTCAGAACACCTCCTGACTCCACCTCATATGATCTATGGCTCACCTGTTGGACCACTTCTGCTGGTCTCGGTCTTTGGCTGTGCGGTTGCAGTACCTTTCCTGTCTTTGTCTGCTGTATTTCAGTCCCTGTTTGTTGTGTGTTACCTCTGGCTTCAGCAGAGTGTCCTTTGTGGGAAGCAGGGTCCTGGTCCTCCTGCTTAGGAGTCTCTGTGCCGGGCTTGTGTTGAGGCCCTGGCTCGGTGTGTTGCGATGATCCAGCGTGGCCAAGTATGGATCCTGTCTCGCTGCCGCAGCCTTCAGCATCAGGCGCTTGGCTGTCTTTACCGCTGACTCCGCCTTCCCATTACTCTGCGGGTATCCCGGCGACGATGTCTTGTGTTCAAAGCCCCACTTCAGGCTGAAGTGCTGAAACTCTTGTGATGCATACTGGGGTCTGTTATCCAAGATAACAATGTCAGGAATCCCCCGTCGGGCAAAGTGGGCCTTGAGTTTGTTGATCACTGTCTTGCTCTTAGTGTCAGGTAGATAATCGACCTCCCAAAAGTTTGAATAATAATATGTATTCAGATAGATGAAAGGAGAAAAGGTCTGTTCCTACCTTGGCCCAGGGTCTGCTGGCCATGTCATGTGGGTGTAGTGTCTCTCTCTGTTGCTTTGGGTCCACTGACCTACATATGTCACATTTGGAGATGAGTGTCTTGATCTCCTCGTTCATTCCCAGCCAGTATACACACTCCCTCGCTCGCCTCAGACATCCTTCTACTCCCAGGTGAGAGGAGTGGATCCTGTGAGTGATGTCCACCCTGAGTGTGTCAGGTATCACGGCTCTGTCTCCTCGGAACACTATGCCGTCCTGGAAACTCAGTTCATCTTGGAAAGGGTGGTAGTGCCTGATATCACTTGGTAAGTCCTTTTTTTCTCTTGGGCCACCCTGACAGTATCCTGTTTTCCACACTCTGTAACTTTGTGTCATCTTTTGTTGCAGCCCTGATGGCACTCAGCCTCTCTGCTGAAATAGGTAGTTGGTGACCATGTTCACAGTCTCTATATCTGTCTCACTCTCTCCCTTAGTGCTCTCTGGTAAATATGCTCTACTCAGCGTGTCTGCAAGTAGCATATCCCTGCCTGGAACATAGGTCACACTAATATCATACTGCTGCAGCCTGAGCAGCATTCTCTGCAGTCTCTTAGGTGCACTAAGTAATGGCTTGCCGTGTATATTCTCTAGAGGCTTGTGGTCGCTTTGTACTGTGACCTCTCTACCATAAGTATACTGATGGAACTTTTCCATCCCAAACACTATGGCTAAGCGTTCTTTATCTATTTGGGCATAGCCCTTTTCAGTTGGTGTGAGTGCCCTACTACCAAATGCTACCGGTTTCCCTTTCTGTGTCAGGGCGGCCCCCAGTCCTGTGTCTGATGCATCACACTGAAGTGTCTACTCCTCTTCCTTGTTGTAGTACTGTAGGACTGGTACTTTAGCGATTTTGTCTTTCAGTCTTCGAAACGGCCCTTCTTGGATGTCTGCCCATTCCCACGTTCTCCTTGCGTGTGAGTTGTCTCAGAATCTCACAGTGATCTGAAAGGTGGTCATAGAACTTAGAAAGATAGTTGACCATCCAAACTAGTCTCTGTACCCCTTTCACGTCAGTTGGCCTTGGCATCTCTCTGATTGCTCGTACTTTCTCCGGGTCGATCCTCAGTCCCTCGGCCGTGAGCCGATGACCTATGTAGGGTACCTCTTTTTGTCTGAGCTTGAATTTGTCCGCGTTCAGCTTGATGTTGCACTCTCTGCACCTGGTTAGAAAGCGTCTGACTTTCTCGTCATGGTCCTTTTCTGCCTCCTCTTGTGTTGCTCCTTCCCCCCATGATTAACACATCATCTGCTCTGACACAGACTCCTGGGAGACCCTCCAGGGCCTGCATGAGCTTTCTTTGGAACACTTCCGGTGCTGGGCTTATTCCCATCAGCATCCTTAGCCAACGGAAGCGACTGAATGGGGTGGCAAATGTGGTGAGGTAGCTTGACTCTTCTTCTAGTTTGACGTGCCAGAAGTCTTGCTTCACGTCGCAGACTGTGAATACTTTTGCCTTTGACATCTCCGGCAGGATGTCATCTATAGTTGGGAGCAGATAGTGACTTCTTTTTAGTGCCCGATTCAGAGGTTTTGGGTCTATACAGATCCTCAGCTTCCCGTTAGGTTTTCTCACTGCGACCATGCTACTGATCCAGTCAGTGCTGCGTTCCACTGGTGTGATTATCCCTCTTCTCTCTAGATCTTTGAGTTCCTCTTGTAGAGGTGTCATCATAGCTACAGGCACTCTGCGCTTTGGCAGTTTCACTGGCGGTACACATTCATCTATGACTCGGTCATCTATCTCTATTCTATATTCACCCTCCATGCAGCCATCTCCGGTGAACACATCCTCAAACTCTTCATTTATTTTGTCCATGGTCATGTGTTTGCCACTTTCTCCCTTTGTCACTGGGCTCAGCTCTTTCTTCACTATGCTGTCTAAAGCCAGAATGTTCTCATACTGTACTTTTATCAACTTCATTGCCTCGCTGGCTTTTCTGCCCAGTAAAGGGATTCTGCTACTCTGGTCAACCACTTGAAACTCTAATCTGTACAGCTTGTTGTTTCTGGGGTTTCTGACCCTAACCTTACATATACCCAGAGGAGTCAACTTGGTCTTGTTATACACCACTAGCACTTTCTCAGTGTGTTCTAACTGTGTGTCTGGGTTTAGTAGATCGATGGGAATGATATTACAGGTGGCCCCACAGTCTATCTGGAAGTTAACTAACTTTTCCCCTATCTTCATTCCTGCAAAGAGCTGCTGGCCCTGACTGTGGCTATCTTTAACCTGGTTTACAGTTTCATCCTCTCTATTTACTTCAGTTATACAGTTGAGATCCTCATAAGAGTCACTGGCACTAGTCTGCTCTGTAACTGCATGCACTTTCTTAGTTTTCCTACTGCTCTCTTGTCTTGATCTGCACTGAGCTGCAAAATGATTTTCCTTTCCACACTTCTTACACTTTTTCCCAAAAAGGTGGGCATTTTTTCTTATTCCTCTCGTGTGTTCTACCACAAAACTTGCACAGTATCTCATTGTCTTTTTGTCTCTCTTCTGCCTGTTTTAGTGCATGTACCTCCTCCACTGTCTGTCCTTGCAGTGTTCTGCTATTCTCCCTTGACAGCTCTGTGGCTCTACAAATGTGCAGGCATGTATCAAGAGTCAGCTTCTCTTCTCTGAGTAATCTCTCCCTCAGTGCTGAGCTATTTGTACCACACACAAGTCGATCTCTGATCAGTGAATCTCTAATGTCCCCAAAATTGCAACTACTAGAATTTTCAAGTCTGTTACATAGCTGTCCACGTTTTCATCCAATCTTTGGATCCTCATGAAGAATTGGTACCTTTCCACAGTCTCGGTTACCTTTGAGTTGCAGTACTCGTCAAACTGCTTGATCATTAAACTCAGTGTGGTCCTCGCTGAAGGGCTAGCACTCGACAAAGTTGCCCAAAGTTCTCTGCCTTTTTCTCCGATGAGATAGTTGAATAGCTTGACTTTTGTGGTTTCTTCGGCGTCTGGCATGGTAAGGTCTATGTACAGTGTGAACTCCTCCTTCCAACTTTTCCATGACTTCGCCAAGTTGTTGGAGTCCAAAACCAAAGTTCCCGGGGGTTTTAGCCCTTCCATCGCTGTCAGCTAGCTAAACTTTCACTTTCCCTAGTTAATTCTGACAATTTTCGACATGCACACCGCTGCCACCATGTTTCATTATGTTCTGTCTCTATCTGGACTGTACATAATGGGCGATTAAAGCAGTCTTGCTTACTTGAACTTTATTGCAAGTGTGCAGTCATCATCTCTCAACTCTCTGCCTTTGTAACGTTATCTGAACTGGTACGCGTGTGCGGTGTAACCTCTAAATCAGTCCCCCGTACAACGGTACTTAAATAAACAATCCTATTGTTACAGGGAGTGTGGAGGAAACTGAAGGTTTGCAGTGACAGAAAGACTCAGACTTCATTCCACATGGAACCACAATGGTGTACGTTCATGTAACACGGAACAACTCCTTTATTATTTTGGATTGGCAAGCACGTAAACACCTCGTAATGCATAGCATAAGCTACATTTAAAAACATCACAACATCCCCACACTACATGTCACAAAAATAACAATGCCGCCAATGTGTAGTACACGGACGTCGATATGCGGTTTTGGATCGGTGACAATAAGTACTTAATTTAATAAGTACTTAATTGAAATATCTTTATAAAACAGACCCGCCGTGAACTGCATAATGAATAACATAAAATGTAGCCTACAAAAAAAGCTGGTGGCCGGGTTAGCTCAGTTGGTAGAGCAAGCGCACATACATATATATATATATATATATATATATATATAGAGGTTTACTCCTCGACTCAGCGGCCGCGGGTTCGACTCCGACCTGCGGCCCTTTGCTTCATGTCATTCCCCCATATGCGCATATATTTATGCACATGTGCATATCGGATCGTGCAGGCAGCACAGATCGCATACCGACAGATGTCACACCGGCACTAGGCTCTCCCTCAGCCACGCCCACTACCCATTCTCCACCCAATCAGTATCATTGTTCACTATCCCCAGCCTATTAGCACTCCTCACCTGTTGCCTGCTTCAGCTCGTTAACCCATCTACCAAAGACCCTCTCCAGTCCTCAGTTGTCTGGTCTCGTCTCTACATGGCATACGGACTCCCTCAGTATTGTCGCTTCAGTGCTTCGCCATCTTCTAGTGTTTGTCTCCTGTAACGTTAAAGTGCCCATATTATGAAAAAATCACTTTTTCTGGGATTTGGGGTGTTATTTTGTGTCTCTGGTGTTTCCACACGCATACAAACTTGGAAAACAAACTATCTATGCTGTTTAGAGTGAGATACGGTTTCTGAATGTGTCCTGCCTTCAGTCTCTGGGTGAGCTGGTCAAAATCTGCATGGCTTTCTACGTCACTAGCCGAGACGAGGGGCTAACTGTAGCATGCTAGCGCTAGCATGCTAGCATGTTCTGAATGGCAAAGCACTGCTACAACACACACTAGTTCACCATAATCTACAAAAGAACTACTTCCATGTCCCTGTTCTGCAGGTATTCCACAAAGTTGGAAGTGTGCCCTCGTTTAGAAGAAGTCTCCCGGCTAATCCTGCCTTGTACTACTGAAGTTGGAGAAACAGCTAGCTAGCTGATGTGATCTTACCTAGCTACCGAGCATGTGATCTTACCTAGCTACTGAGCATGTGATCTTACCTAGCTACTGAGCATGTGATCTTACCTAGCTACTGAGCATGTGATCTTACCTAGCTAGTGAGCATGTGATCTTACCTAGCTAGTGAGCATGTGATCTTACCTAGCTACTGAGCATGTGATCTTACCTAGCTACTGAGCATGTGCGACTGACAACAAAGATGTAGAGAAAACAGAGACCTGAACACAGGGTGAAAAGAGGAGCTGCAGCAATGTGCAGTACAACAAAAATATGGTGTTTTTTTTTAAATTAAACCATGTAAACCTATTCTGGTACAACCTCAAAATACAATTACGAACCTGAAAATGAGCATAATATGAGCACTTTAAGTTTATCTTCTGGGCTTTTGTACTAAGTTTGTTTGAGCAGTTTAACTAGAAGTCTCCTGAGTTATTCCGGTATTTTTGACACGGCCTTTGGCACCACTCTCCCTTGCGATCTCCTGTGTTTTTGACCTCTTGGACTCTACCTTGTTTTTTGATACTGTTTGTGTTTGCCTGACAAAAACCTTCATTAAAAACATTTGGTTGTTAGTCTTTGTCCTGAGCCTGAGTTTGTGACAATAGTCTTGAATACCATGTTAATACTCACCAACTGTAGACACAGTCTCTTCAAAATCTTTCTCATGACAACAAAACTCTAAATTTGGTTAAGATTTCCCAACTGGGGATTTTATTTTGTAAATGGTTTGCTATCATATTTATTTTTTATTCACTCAAATTTGAGTCTGATTATCTTTTAACAGCCCTCCTGCACCCTGAATGATTTCCATTGTTATTATTTCTCTTCTTTTTCCAGCATTAATATAATGTTTACACATATTTAACTGAAAAAAAGTAAAAAATAAAAACTGAACAAAATTTCTCCCTGAAGCTTCGTGGCAATTCTTACCAGATGGTGTTTTCCAAACAAAGGAAAGGTTATCAAGGCATTTTCTTTTTAATGTTGGAATCATAATCTGCATACCATTGGGGAATATTCAACAGTTTCTTTCCCCTCGCATTAAGCCTTTTAGATTTTCCCCATTTGGAGATACATGTTACAGATCACAGACAATGCTAATGAAATATACTTTAATTGTCCCTTTTTTCCTTGTAACATGGCAGGTTTTCCCATAATTATTTCTCTCTGCTCTTTCAGTCTGTGCTTTTTTTTATCTCTCTATCGCCCTCCCTCTCTCTCTCTCTCTCTCTCTCTCTCTCTCTCTCTATCTCCCTCTCCCTCTCTCTCTCCCTCTCTCTCCCCCCTCTCTCTCTTTCTCTCTCTCTCCCCCTCTCTCTCTCTCTCTCTCTCCCTCTCTCCCTCTCTCTTCCCCTCTCTCTCTCTCTCTCTCTCTCTCTGTCATTTCCACTGCTCGCTTGATCAAGTGACCCGGGAGACCCAGCTACTTTAAATTGATTCTTTCTTTTTTTTTACGTCGCCGCATTAAATTGAAACCAATCCCCAAATGCTTTAAAGCTCAAACTGCAACCTGACTTTGTGCCTGAGAGAGAGAGAGCGAGAGAGAGAGAGAGAGAGAGAGGAGAATCAGTGGGAGGATGGAGGAGATGGGGGGGAGGGGGGAGGGGGGGTTGTTTGACGGTAGCTCTCACACAATGAAGCGACAGGGTTCGTTTCGTCTTCGGAGGATTTGGTAAATCCGGAACTGTGTCGAGCAGCTTTAGACAGAAAGGAAGGCCCGCCGGAGCAGAACCGCCAGGCATGACAACCAGCTTTATTTTATGTCATTGTATTCAAATTTACTACACCCCAACACTTATCACCCCCCCACACCTCAGCACACACAAGCCCACTTTAAAGACGGATCACTGGGTAGAAAGAACATATTTTGCCCTTTTTCCAAAGTCAGATTTGCACAAATCGAAGCTGAGAAACTTTTTACGTGTGTCAGCGCAGCACAATGGAGAGCACACTGTAAAAAATTGAAAACCTTAAAACAGGCCGAGCAGACTACAGAATGCTAAAAACCTTTACATTTCATGCTGAATAATACATTGTATGTGCAAGAAAGGTGCAACTAAAGCAATTACATGGGCTCTCTCAATAATTTTACTCATCCAGAATAGTTTACCTGCCATGTTTGTTGCTACTCAGCCTGTGAAAACAATTGAATATTACTTTAAATTCCTAACAGAGAGCCTGCTTTACAAACAGGAGTTGTGGAGTTGGAAAGATTTGGCTCTAAGGGTTTAATTAAATGAATGAAAAGTTGGTATTAATTTGTGTTATAGGAAATTCTGGATGCAGTGTTTGAAGAGCTACTAGGGCAGGCTGTTCTGATAAACCATTCATAGCTTTCGAATAGTAAGGCACTGTAATGCATATGTATTCCACGTATTTATTACTGTCATCACCACATTGACTGCTGCTGTATTAATGCGTGAAGATCCTCGTAGGGAGGAGGTCGGGGGGGTGTTTGGCTCCTAAAACACAGGACTTTTAAGGCGGGGAGCAGAGTTCATGTCCCGGAAGAAGTTAAGGAGAAAACACAAGACTTTCACCCAGGAAACAGGTGTTCATGTCCTGAAGAAGTTAAGGAGAAAACACAAGACTTTTACCCAGGGAACAGGTGTTTATGTCCCGGGAGTACTACTTAAAGGACAATTCAGTCTCGAAGCCGTGCAACCAGTAACCAATAACAGCTCAAACATGTCGTTCGTCGTTCGAATGGTCATGACTGTTTTCCAAGATGGTGCCCGCATGTAAACATGAACGCTACTGTCTTTATAATCTATCTTTTTGATAAACTGTCTGTACACTTACAAAGTTCTCAATGCTTCAGTAGCGATTTACCCTCTGCCCCGAAGGCTAGCATTACAAGCTAATGATCGGTTTGCGCTAGCTTGTTTCAAACTAGAGACACATTCGATTAGCATGAAAACATATCCCAGAGAAAGGTCGACTCGGTACATATGTTATTAACCCCTAGGTTCATTTTGCGCCGGAATTGTCCTTTAAGGGGACCGGTGTTTTAACCCAAACCACAATCTTTTTTCTAATCTTAACTAGTCACTTTGGTGTCTGAAGTCGTCGCTGCATGACGGTCACCTTTTGTCAGCTAAACGCAACTGCAACGGCCGCTGAAAAGACAGTGACCTCACAGTACTCTGTACCAGTTTCACAGTAACCTTTTCTCATCTAAATTTAACTGTAAAGATTGCTAAACTTAACTGTCATGTGACTGTAACGGTCGCTGTAATTTCACACAAATTGTTGTGCATACTTTTTTGTATGATATGTTACGAACCTGTTCATGAGAATGCGTTGACTACAAGTCACGATACCTCTGCCTCTTCTACATCAATTTACTTTATTTTTTATTATATATGTATGTATATATCTGTCTCTCCCACACACCCTAATGTATGGACATGTCAAACTAAACCAGACAAAACAATAAGACATAGTTGTTTATCCTACCAATATGTGTCTATTAACAATGGATCACATGATTCTGCGTAATGTGAAAGGTGTCTGCACTGGAAACAAGCAGATTCATCTTTACTACATTTTTCATTAGTAATTTTAAAATGTAAATATAACAACAACATGGATGTTTCTTACAGCGTTGCCTTATTTGTTCACCACAATGTTGCTGATGTTTTTGCACCAGGCCTGCATCCAAAAGACTATTCTATTCTATTGAACAGCTCAGTGGGCTCTTTCTGCCCACACAGAGGCTCTTGCTGTGATTCATACAGCTACCTGGCCACCTGACTGTAGCCTGACAGAAAGGGCACATATAGATACTCCCATCTCCCCCCACAACCCTCTGGGATGTGTCCAACACTTAATTTAAGCATCCAGCATCTGTGTCTGCCATGCTGGGCTCAAAAAACAATAAAGGTGTCCAATAAACTCAGACGGTGGCCGACGTGAGCGACGCAGCGGCGTTGGGGTCTGCTGAGAGTTTCTATGCAAACAAGCGGCCAATGAACGAGACTCTGGCTTTACAGGGAGAGCGAGGCGATGAGGATGACCCAGCAGGAATGCTTTTAGCTGCCAGACCTTTCTCTTGTTACCACCCTCTCTAAAACAAGCGGACAATGGGGGGGGGGAGATGGTGCAGAGTCCTGCAGGATGCACTCTAAAAAGACATTTTTATCTCTCGCTGAAAAAAAAAAAACCTTCAATAACGCCTCCTGATAAAAGCGCCCTTCAGGCTTTGTGTTAGTGTGAGGACACAAAACCCTGTAATCTAAAAAGAAAAACTGCAGTCATGATTACAGTGTAGAGTTGTTGTGTGTAGAAGTTACCCGCTGAGCTCCAGCTCCCTGATATTTAAGTCCAGGTACGAGGGATGTGACCTGTCATCTCCGCCTGGAGCTGCAGGAGACCTTTTGAAAATTCAAAAAACGAGTCTTTGTTTGAGTCCTCATCTGGTCAGAGGAGGAGCTGTGAGAAGCCATGATGGTGCGAGTAATATCCAACAAAAAATTGAAGGAGTATCTGTACGTCTGTTCTTCGAATTTCTGAACATAACAGAGGAAGACAAAAAATGGGCTTGGTTGAAATCCATCACGTCTGGCTGGCGGACTCATGATAGTCTCAATCGCCGGATGTCCCTCACCTTGTGAACAGTTCGCCACGGGAAACAACAACAAACTTCGAGCTAGCATGCTACACGCTAAATATGTCAAGTTTTGAAGAAAATTTGGATCGGGTAACAAGTCAGGCCTGCTTGGTTCTTTCGGGGAATGATTGTAAAGATTTACAAAGAATATGTTTAGGTAATTTCCTCTCTAACTGGGACATTTTGGGACTGATTGGTGGGATTGCTGTGGACGAAGTACACACGTAGATACACTGGTAAGAGCTAATGAGGTTTAACCATGTATCAGCTAATTTAAATAGCTCACGTTACTGTATTGTGTCAGCAGTTAACTTCATTTAATATTGTTATGTGGCGTTTTCTTTTGCGTTGTGCAAATGTTCCACCAAAACAAGTTCCTTCCAGAGACTATTTTGCAGAGCCGCCGTCGCTGCGTACGGAGCTTAGCGCCGCCCGAGACAAAAGAGATGATTGTCAGCCCAGGTCGGTCCAATTCTGCATGCTCAACTGACCCAAAATACAGCAGCCATACATGAGCCAGAGTTGGCTAACATTTGGTCCCCTGAAAAGATGCGGTGCATCAATTAACCCCGTTTTCAATGTTTGCTAAAAGAAAAATGATGCTATTTATTATTTCTTCTAACTCAAACTCATTGGCCTTGGCTCATTTTCTGTGAAGAACATCAAAAATAACTTATTTTCAATGACTGCACACGGTACACCCCCCATATTCCCACACAAAGTTACAAAATTGTTACATTTCAAGCACTTTCCCCTGTTCTGATTAAGTTCTAAGAAATAAGCACCAATAATGATCAAAAATCTTGTTTCTATTTTTTTTTTTCTTTTACCTTTTTTATAATTGAATTTCCTTGTTTTCTCACAAAAAACGAAAATGATCACATCATCATAAATGTGATCTCACAGGAGTAAATGGCAAATATGAACCATAAATGATGTATAGATTATTAGTAATTTAGCTAAAGTAAACATTTGTAAAGTATTTTTAGATAAATTGTTATGGCTGTATTGATTAAAAGGAGAATTCCGGCCAATTTTTACGTTATAATCTTGATCGCTATAGCTATGCGAGTACTTTCGATAGAAAAAAACCCGACCTGGATCGGTCTTAGCAAACTGGAGCAGCTGCAGCTAGCCCTATGAGCGTCCAATGAGCTAAAACGGCAGTTGTCGTGGCAAGTTTTAGAGTGCCTTTGTGCCTCTTAACAGACACAAAATGCAATTAAAATGTCTGTGCAACATGAACAGGGCCCTAACGAGACAACAAGATGCGTTTTCAACTCAGACATTGTTGAAATTCACCTACCCTGTCTTGATCCTGCCGGTGGGTAGCTTGGCCTGTTAGCTGCTAGCTGCTAGCTGTTAGCTGGTAACTACCGTCCGTGATAAGTGTGTTCAGCCAGGCTTTTGTGAAAATCTTCAATCAGCAGTTCCAGATCCAGGTCGGCTTTTTTTCTATCGAAAGTACTCACATAGATATAGCTATTAACGTAAAAATTGGCCAGGATTCTCCTTCAAAAGCCTAATAATGTGGTGGGTCAACGAGACCCGGGAACATTGGCTGTGTAACAAAAATATGAACACCACACAAGGGTTAATTTCCAAAGGACAAAAAGAGACCTGACCTCAAATGGACAAACAGAAGCCGTTGAAGGGATAGTTAGACTCAATCCAAAACTAACTGACCCTGACACAAGCAAACTGACACTGTGAAGTCTCTGTGTTACTTTGCCATGATGTTGAACGTCTGCGGCATTTCGCTCGACGAGGAAGACCTCCAGTAGAGCTCTACTGACTCTACTGTCTGCTGACTTGAGTCACTTAACCCTCCTGTTATCCTCAAATGTACTAACATCTGTTATCCTTGGGGTCAATTTGACCCCAGGATTTGAAACCTCCAGAAAATGTTGGTAATAACAATATAAACTGGAAACACACACACACACACACACACACACACACACAAACATCCAGAATACCTATTACGTGACTATTGAAACATATGAAAATCACTACAAAATCTCCCCGATTCCACTGAAACTGAAAAGAAACCGCCACAAAATGCAACCAGACATTCATCCACAGTCACGTGGGGGCCTGGATTGTAGAGAAGGGGTAATTGCTGCACCCACTTGTCCCATACATCCCGTATTGCTGCCAATTTGTCACTCTCCCGTCGGCCCTGCCTCGTTTCTCTGTCATCAAAGCGGATGACACGGGAGAAAACATTGAATGTTTTCAAAGACATAGTGGCTGGAAATATTGCCCTTCCATTGTCAGCTTCACTTTTTGACTTGTATACTCCTGCCAAAATGAGCAACCCAATGTAGGCATGGAGGTCTGTCACATCCACATCTTTCCAACTGTCCACATACATCTCAAGTATATATTTTTCAACTGATGGTGTCATGAAAAGCTCAAATGCTGATTTTATATCTTGGACATGGCTGACAGCATATCTGGTGGGGCCTGGAATCATTTTTATCACATTAGCAGCACTAAGTCTACTCGGCCGTTCAAGTGGGGAGAGGGACCATGATAATTTTCCATTTTTGGAAGGTAACGTGTCTGCTGGTGGTTGAGAGACAACAGAAGGGTCAACCCCAACAGTCTCATTGTCTTCAGAGGAGGATGCCTCATAATCAGGGTCCTCCTCAACATTATCCTCAGTCTCGGACAAATTCTCCTCTATGTCACTTTCAGTATCAAAGAGCTGTGACAAAACTTCGCTGACAGAAAACCTTTTCTTGCAGGCCATTTTCAAATGAGAGTGAGTGTACAGAGAGAGCACATCGAGCACCAAGAGAAATGGTTTAGAAGGCCGCAGTGCCTGCGTGTGAGCTTTTATATGTTTGCCCCTCCTCTGTGTATCATGGGATGCAAACCATCCCTGCGAGAACCATATTTTCCCTCCCTCACAGAGCATGGGTGCGTGTGTGGGGTGGGGGGAGGGGAATTGAAGATTGTGAAATTGCAACAACCTGCATGTGAAAGCACCTCAATATCAGCCAAAACAATCTCAGCAAATTTGTGTAAAATGTTCATATTTTCTATGTTTTTTACAGCTAAAACAGCTTGGGGTCTAATTGACCCCAAGGAACACCGATGCGTACAAAATGCATACAGGACATTGAAAATATATCATGTTAATTTTATGTTTACCCATTTATGGATTTTATTTAATCCATTAAATTAGGAAAAGTCATTCAATATGAAGCAAAAAAAATGTCAAGCACTTTTTTAGAGATGTTAAACATTGAATGGGGTCAAATTGACCCCAAGGATAACAGGAGGGTTACCTTTTGATAAGTTGTAAATCTTACTGTAACTACTTCCATGCTAAAATAACATTTTGAATGCAGGACTTTTTAACTTTTTAATAAAGCACAATCCCGTAGTGGTATTGATACTTTACCTGAAGGATTGAAATTCTTCTTCCGGCCTCTGCTCCTTATTACGGTCACCCAGTCTGCCGCTCCACCAGGCTTCCCAGAGACGGTGTACAGGATGAAGAAATCTCCACAGGTCTGATTTCACTGTTAGCTGGAGCTTTAATGATCCCCGCGGGGAATTAAAGAGGACAGAGAGAAACCTGCTGTGGGAGTCTATCAGGGGATTTAATCCTGCAGCTTCTTTTCTGGTGGAGACTACAGGGCGGCCGGTGAGCAGCAAGAGAGGACGACGTACAGCAGAGGGGTGATTGGTTCGATCCCGGACAGCAGTGACAGGAGGCAACACTGTGCCACTGAAGCTGTAAGCCATGTAGTACAGGCACTGTGCAACATGACCCCACACAAATTTGCAATAGAAACTCTTTCAACTGACCTAGTCTGATAAAAGTGTCCTCTATAACATATAGAAAGTCCTAAGAGTTCCAAATAGTGGAAAGTATTGAAAAATACTGAAGTCGGTGATGCCACATTTTCCTAATGCAGCCCATGTTAAGGAAGACATTACAGGTGAATAGGCAAAATATTTTAATTAACAGATATCACCATGAAACTTCCCGGGTTGGTTCTTTACATTGAGACACTATTTTTTTGTATTAAAAGTTTTCTGAACTTTTATGTTTTATAATGCAAATGGGTCATTATCTAATTAAATATGTGAAAATTTGCATAAATAAAGGTGTCTAGTTATTTTTTCAACGTGGACCCTATTTTCCCATGCATTGGTGTCTAAGTGTAGTCTGGCTATCACCAGACCAAGCTCAGATTGAACATTAGTCTGGGGAGTCTGCTCTGTATTTTCTACTGCACAAAAGGCGGGATCAACGGGCATAGTTGAAATGACTCTGTACGCAATTGGATAGTCCTTCAACCAATCAGATCAATGATCCGGGTGACGTAGCAGCGACAGCGGCATCAGTGGGTTGCTGCGCTTCGGTGGCCGTCATGTTGGATGTAAACAAGAAGCTGCTTGTCGTCGTTTCTCTATCGTCATCGTGTTAAATCCGCCAATGGCACGCCAGGTGGATAAGTCAGTTGTGATCGGTCCCCGCAGATTTGTAACAGAAGCAGGATAGAAAAATGTACAGGTTTCCAGCCTGAGCTGCAGGGAGAAATCAAATCGCTGGCACATCAGGCTGGGTTTACCCAGTCTAGTCTAAGTGACTAATATGAACAAAATCTTTGAAATCTTGAAATCTTTTTGAAATCTTTGGTCCAGTGTTGAGTGAGAACACTGTATACAGCAGCCACGAACCATGGGCGGCAATGGAAAATGTACACGGTCAATGGCCGTCCACTAAAAGTGCTGTTTTTTCCACTGGCAGGCTCGGATTAATATTCTAAGTCTCTGACAACATTACGGAAAGGATCCCTACAGAGAAACTTAAATCTGTGGGTACTACGCTGCTCATGAGCAAGACACTGAATTTCTTTTTGTGCAGTCCAAGCCCTCTGATCAGGCATGAAACCTGATATTCAACATTGATTTCTACTTCTGATTGTTTTGGAAAAATGTGTTAATATATTGGATTTATTTCTGGTCCATGGCCTATTTATGTACATATGGACATGTGTATTGTTTTAGGGTTAGTTATTTTTTCCACAAACATATTCAATTGATTAATTTAGTCCAAGGTATGTATTAGATATTTACAGTTTTTTTTTTTCTGTTGTGTGAAACGGAGATCAATTAAATGAAACTGAGCAGAGTGCTGATATAATGAGTGACATTAAAACCTAAACAAAGACCCAGTCACCCTTAGACACACGACGTATGTACGCGTGAGCATGTGTGTGTGTGTGTGTGTGTGTGTGTGTGTGTGTAATTAACAAAGGAAGTCCTCATGGATTCTCTGTTTCCTTGTTTGAGTCGTCCAAATAAAGCCACCTTAATCTTCCACTGAGTGTTGACTGATGTCTGAATCATGATGCTTTTTAAGTCGTCCTGTCAGCACCCGAGAGTGTGTGTGTGTGTGTGTCTCGACATAAAGCCTTCTCTCCATGATGGTGTGAAGATACAATCTGGTAATCTCTAGCAGCTTGTTTTTAAGAATTCAGCAAATAGCACCCGAAACACAGGGTGAAAGCACACACACAAACACACACACACACACACACACACACACACACACACACACACACACACACACTGTCTGTACACAGGTGCACACACACAAACACACACACACACTGTCTGTACACAGGTGCACACACACACACATACACTTTGTTCACAAGTGTGAAAACAACACAGAAAGCACATGTGCTGACACAGACATCAGACATCAGCCTTGACTACCGGTGGTTAACTCAACATGGATAACAATAACAGCTATTTCTGACCTCGTTGTTGGTGCTTGCTGCCAGCTGTTGTGCAGTTACATCCTGCATTTTATAATGCTACTACCACCTACATGTGCAAGAGGCCAGGTATTATTTGAGTGATTTGCGACAATTCCCGTGTCCAGTGAATTTAGGATCAAAAGTGTAGAAGAGTAAGGGTCCTATCTTGCACCCAGCGCAGTGCAAAGCCCGACGCAAGTGTCTTTGCTAGTTTAAGACCGACGCAGTTGTCAATTCCCCATCCAGCGTCCGTGTCGTTTAAATAACAAATGCACCTGCGCCCATCTGTGCACCCATGGGCGTGCTGGTCTTACAGGGAGGTGTGTTCAGGTGCATTCTGGGCGTGCTGGTCTTACAGGGAGGTGTGTTCAGGTGCATTCTGGGCGTGCTGGTCTTACAGGGAGGTGTGTTCAGGTGCATTCTGGGCGTGCTGGTCTTACAGGGAGGTGTGTTCAGGTGCATTCTGGGCGTATTGCTATCTTGAGGCAGCGGGAAGTGATCATGCCATTGACCCACAAAAACCTGGTCTAAAGTCAATAACGCAGCATTTCATTGTTATTTTAACAGAGCATTAGTAAAATGCGCGTAGGCTTATGCGCACAACGTGTGCACACTATGCTCGTTACACACACAGGGACGCACAGCAGCACACAAATAGTGCAAATCCGCGCCTGGCTTTTAAAGGGAATGGGAGATGGTCTCTGATTGGTTTATTGCATGTTACGTCCAAAACACCCCTCTGATTAATGAAGACACTAAGTACAACCCTTTAGAACCATGCACCCGGCACACGGAGCCTTTTTTTCTGCCATCAAACTAGCAAAAGTGGATTTGGACACGCCCTAAACGCAGCTGCGCCAGGCGCTTCACGCCGTGCGCTTAGATCGTTAAAATAGGGCCCTAAGAGTTACACATGGTGCTGTAGGGTTTTTATTGTCTGATACCAGTACATTTTTTAGGCTCAGCGCCTTTACATTTAAGTATTTCTCGGCCAGGAACATGTAACAAATACATGAAAGAATAACTACAACTTTTTTTTTACACCATCATTTATTTCCTAGTGGAGGGAAGAAAGCTCCTAAAAAAAAGCTTTTTCTTTCATCATGTACAAAAACTGTAGTGTACTGGTAGAGCCATGACGGCATGAAGGAAAACTCACAGTGTCTGCGGCGATACCGGTAATAGAGTCTGCTCGCCGGACAGACAGGACGGGATAATGGTTCGATAAAGATTACAAAGAGGAGGGGAGTTGGAGGACAACCCTGTCTCGCTCCACAGCTGAGCACAAAAGGACATGTGGCTGAGACTGATTACAGAGGCTCGTGGAAAGTCACGGAGGGTTTGAATTTAGCAGGTAAAGCTGAGACCAAAACCCCGCTGTCGAGTAAATCTTTATTATCTCAGAAAGGCAATTTGTTATACAGTCAGTGGGCAATTAGGATCTAAAACCCACAAACATAAAAAAAAGTGCCACCAACATGTTCACAAAGGCAACAGCAGCTGGGAGAAAGATCAGCCTAATACCTTTTTATACAAAAACGACATGTCATATTTAATGTTGAAAGGGCGCCTGGATAGATGGGGTCAGCTCTATGTTCCCACAGCCCAATGGTCCCACAGCCCAATGGTCCCACAGCCCTATGTTCTCACATTTCTAAGAATTGTTTTTTTCACTGAAAATTAGGCCCTATGTTCCCACATTTCTATTTTATTAGAAATTCCATTAGAAATTTTATTTCTAATTTTCAAAATTAGGTCTTGTGTTCCTACATTTTCCTTCAATGTAAAAAATTGTTTAGGGTAAGGGTTAGGGGGATACAATCTGATACAAATTTATGAAAAAGAAAATGTGGGAACATAGGGCCTAATTTTGAAAAAAACTTAGAAATGTGGGAACATAAGGACGCTCCCGGGTAGATCACCTGGTAGAGCGCGCGCCCGGTGTACTCCTCGATGCAGCGGCCGCAGGTTCGGCTCTGACCTGCGGCCCTTTGCTGCATGTTGTTCCCCCTCTTTCTCCCCTTTCATGTCTTCGGCTGTCCTGTACAAATAAAGGCCAAAAATGCTCACATAAACAATCTTTAAAAAAATATTTAACGTTAAAAGTGGACTACGGACTGAACCAAAGGCGCAATATTGAAGCAGAAAATGTCTTCTCTCATGAAAATATTTTCACTTGAGGGTTTTGAAATCATCTGTTTTTTTTTGTTTGATTCTGTACATTTATTAAGTTCAGTCAAACTATCAGTACAACATTGTTTTGTGTGTCAAATAAAGACATTTTCAACTCCAACTTTTGACTTTATACGTTCATGTCACCCCTTTGAGTTCTATTGGAACAGCAGTTTTTTTAAGCTTAATTTACCTTAACTCAACAGCTTTTTTTCGAGTTGAATGGTGGTCATCTCGCTCCCCCCTAGAAAAACCACCCTTACAACTATCAGGTCTCGTGATGTAACGAATTGCTTCGCAGCACTGCACACATACGCCCATCCAGGAACCGGCTAACAAGGTAGCGATGGAGTTTTTCACACTATTGTGTGGCTGAGCCGGCAAAAAAGAAGCAGAAAGCTAGGAAAGCATTGTCGGAGGAACAGAGAAAGAGGAAACGGCAGACTGACCGAGAGAGGAGTAGACACAAGTAAACACAGGAGCTGCCAAATATCTATTCTGAAGCTGTAGGGGGAGCTCTATAGAGAAACCTGTAGGGGGAGCTCTATAGAGAAACCTGTAGGGGGAGTGTCGGTACACGATCCATTCTGCACATGCGCAAAATGTTCGCGCATTGTACGAGGATTTACGACACTGCACGATCTGTTCCACGCTTCCGGTCGACAACCAAGCTAACGTTAGTTTAGCTAACAGCTAATTCGGCTAACTGCTAGCTGAGACAGCATGTAATAACTTTAAAAGACCCTCAAAATAAAACTTGAAAATAAACGTTGACATATATAACAAACACCTAACATATATAACAGCTGTTACGTCAGTTCTACTTTACTTGTGCTCATTTAAAATACAATCACTCAATACTTGTCTTTATTGTTATTACTGTGAAGTCTTAATTTAGCTGTAGCCTGCTCTTCCCATTACGTTTGAGTTAACGTTATTTTAGACTGAATCTAGCTGTCAGCTAGCGGTTAGCCGAATTAGCTGTTAGCTAAACTAACGTTAGCTTCTCGGTGGAGGCTAGCCATAGGCTAGTGTGGAACAGATCGTGCAGGTCGTATGGATACGTAAAACAGTATTATCTTGCGCATGTGCAGAACGGATCGTGTACCGACAGGGAGCTCTATAGAGAAACCTGTAGGGGGAGCTCTATAGAGAAACCTGCCAGCAAAAAGGAATGGCCAAAACTGCATAGCGCTCCTTTAAAAAGGCAGTCAACTTTGTTTCCCCATAACTAGTTTCCAGGGTCACACTTGTGTGTAGCTTCTCCTAACAGCTGTTTGCAGCTGCTGGTGTTCAAACATCAACAGGAAACTGGCAGGAACTGTCGGGATTTGGGGTGATAATTGGCTCTACAACAAAATGAGAAAGTGTAGCTAGAAGATACAGAAATGTCAACAAGCTATAATCTAGAGCTGCAACATCAATGTGACTTCATAGAGAGTACAGTACGTACACATTATTACGATACTTCCAACACGTAGAAAGCAAACACATTGCTCTCACTGCGTTACACAAACACGCTGAAAGACGCCTTTTTCGTCGCATCAGACGCCACTGACAGCCACTGTCCAAATGTCCTTATTTTACGAGTTCGGAATGAGAACGGGTTGTACGGACCTAACATATTTCTAAAAAAATACAAGGAAAAATGGTTTTGTGTGGCAGGGCGGGCACCTTTAAACTGTAGAACACAAGCTTTGGCCAGAGTGAGACTCGTTTCCTCCTCTGTTCTCTCCGTTTGTCTATTGTTCTGCTGCTTTCACAGCGCCAATTTAGTTTTGTTCTGTATCGAGGCTGATCTCATTTATTCATTTGCTTTGTCATTTTCTGCACGCTGTAGTCCTCTCCTCGTTTCCACCGTGCTGCCTTCTCTTGTCACTTGGCTTCCTTATCAGACTCAGCCGCTTGTCATCAGAGTTCTGAAGTTTCCTCGCCTTCATTTTTAGTGTGAGACGTGATGTTGTTTTCACATCGCCCCCTGCGCAAATTTGTAATTTTCCTCTCTCACGTTTTATCACGGTCGACTATTTTTTTTTTTCTTTATCACCGTACAAATCAACTCAACCAATTTCAAATACATCAGTGGGAATTTTTCTCTTCCTCTCCATCTGTGTATCTGAAGGCACCTGGCTGATGTGTGAAAGCTTTTTTTTTGTGGGGGAGGGCGGTCTGACTAAAATACTCAGTCATTTCTACAGTGAATTTAAATGAGCTGATCACAGAAAAACATACCGAGTGTCACATCCACAGTCTGTAAGCGTCAGGAGGACTTTTTCACTTTGTTAAAATCTCAGGCTGACAACTGAAATACGATATCTTTTGACCAATATTGTGATTAATGTGATCAATGTGTCCGAGGGGGTTTTAAAGTCCGATGTTTCCGTCTCTCAGGAGTGCGGAGAGAAAGTCGACAACACGCAGCCAATTAAACGCTGATGCTAATGCGATTTACCACAGTTCAGGATTAGCTGCCCACAGCTTTTTGCTCACAGATGCACCGTCATGGATGAGCTGCTTTGACGGACGTGTGGAGCAAGAATTGGAGACTCTGGACATGTATGTTCATGTATAACACACACACACACACACACACACACACACACACACACACACACACACACAGGCCTTTCTCATTAATCTGCTTCTAGCCAGCTGTGAGTCAAACATTGAAAAACATATAATCACTCCTCTATCATCCCTCCATGCTGGATTATCATCTTCCCTCACAGCAACTAGTGATTATTTTCTTTCAAATGTGTCCTTTGATTCCATTAATGTGTCAGTTATTCTCCCAAATAATAAATAAAACATGTAGTCTCTCTCTATAAAACAAAGACAGGCAGAACATCCTTACATCAGACGAGGTGCAACCACAAAACATTGTGTTTGATGAATTAAAATGTTTCCAGACGCCTTAAATGAAAATCTGAACCTTGCAAAACATGTCTTTATTAAATATGCATTTGAACTACATTGGTACGGGTACTTCTTGTACCTGTACTCCTGTTCTTATTGCCTTACTGCTTAGTCCCTGACAGAATGAGCAGACTGATCTCATGAAGTGGCGTATGTATGACACGCCAATTTGTATTCCATTATTGGCGTGTTATCAAGACGCATACTCGCTTTGTAGCGTGTTTATCATTGCCGTTTGGCCTCCATTGACTAACATTACCTTGCAGTTGCATGTGAATTGACGCTTTAGCGAGTAGATAAAACACAGGACTTTCACCCAGTTTCCTGTAACCCTAACCCTGTTCTTCTTTTCCTAAACCCAGCCTGCGTTTCATTAACTGTGTATGCGTGTGACGTTTCCTAAAGCCAACCGTAGCCTTGCGATAACACGTAGCCTCGCGATAACACGCCACGTGGCTTTAGAAGGTGCCACGTGGCGTGTACGTTTACGATGTGACGTTGCAGACTGCCGTCCGCTGTATACAGCGGAGACATACACGTGGATAGCTCAAAATGCATACAGATAACACGCCACTTGGCTTTAGAAAGTGTCGTGTATGTTTACGCGAAGTCATGATTTCACGTTGGAATGAGTCAAACTTTCAAATGATATATTATACATGCCAGTTGAATTAAAAAAGAATATCTCCTCAAACCATGAATAATGTGGCTGTTTCTAGAAGTGGCAACCGTGCTCTCAATCACCATCTATGATCAAATCTGCTTCAACCAAACTAATTGCTATCAGCCAGACAGAGTGGTATGCTGTGTTGATTTGATAGCTGTCCTTCTTAGTTTTACATATGATGAATTAGGGAAGAGTTATTGCTGGAAATTCAGCAAAGCTTATTTAGCTTACATAGATTAGGGGTGGAAGTGTGATTCTGATGGGTACCTGCTCATTCAGGCATAAAATGGAATAAAAGAGCAGACAAAATAGGCAAAAAAGCAAACGGGATGAGAGATTTCATAGATATACTGTACCTTTTGGGAAAGGAGAAGCAAAGGCGCTGCTCAAGGCTCAAGAGAGAAATGGGACAGGGATAACAATGGAAGAAAATATTACAGCGTGCAGAAAACCATTAATAGTAATAAAGACAGGGTGTGTTTAGAGGAAACAGAAGGGAGGAGACAGCTTTAACTAGGCTCATGCACTGTGGAAAGAATAGAGAAGGGAGGATAAGATAAGCTCAAAAGATTGATAAGGCAGGAAGAGAACGGATTGGGAATGGGTATTCTGGGAACAACAGCAGGTGGGGTAAAGGCATTGACATATATAAAATGGACCAATAGATCCCGTGTCTCTGGACGGAGACCAGTGAAGGATATTAGAAGATCTTTCCCGGTGATGGCTGAGCGTTACTGAGCAGCCTCCAACTGAGCTTGAAGACGTAGATGTGACGTGAGCAACCTGTCTGAAAGTTGGAAGTCTTCTGGTAGCTGTGCCAAGAGAAATCTCAATCATTCCCAATCTAGCAGAGACGGAGAGCGTAGGTATATGTAAGGAGATAACATAGACACAGGCTAATTATTGATCACTAAAATGATAGTTAACATTAGTAATTAAACTTAAACAACTAATGTAAATCCAAACTGTCTGCCAGCTTCTCCTGTACTATACGGTAATTCCTCTACTATGAGACAGTAAGTCTCGTGGTTATGACCCAATCGTTAGCCTATTTTTATAAAAACGTCTGCTACGGAGCCATAACGTGAGGTACAAGGTAATGGAGCCTTTTATACATTGTCGTGTTTCTTTAGAAATAAACAACGGACAAATAGAGTCTTTAAACTCTTCAGATGTAAAGTTATTCTCTGTCAAAGTGACGTCAAAATGAATGGCAGTCAATGGGATGCTAACGGGAGGTGATGGCTTGTTAGCATCAGAATGGCTCCATAGGAGCTACGCGTTCTGAGACACACAGAAAGTGGTTGTGGAATATTTGAAAGAGATAGGATTATATCATAGAATGTAGTGAGTTATGTTTTGTTTGTTTTGTTCTGATTATTAAATGTAGTAGTCCATGATGTAAAGTAATCCAGGGACAATATCTCATTCTACATACTCCCGTACAGTAGGTGGCGGTATTCACCTTGTAAGTAATGGTTGCAACCCGCCATAAAACCAAAAGAAGAGGAATTGCTATCAGCTGTATGTGATTACTTGGCTGTGTTTTCCTTCTTGCAGGCCATGTTTGCAGGAACGTATGTGTACACCGTGCAAATTGTATTGATCTTCATCTGAGTTCTTCATACCTGGAACATTTGAGTGGGTAAGTCCTAATCTTGCACCTTAATACTATATATTTGTGCTTTCTTTGCTTTTTCACCATGTAGCTTGGGGGTAGGCTAATAAGCAGTTAGCATAGGAGAAGCTACTGGCTAACCAGGAGTAAACACCACCATGAAAGCTCTCCTATTCCTTGGGTTAAACTACATAGTTGCCTTTGCATTGGGCCTTGTGATTGAACCCGGGGCTGCTGCGTCAAGGAGTGAACCTCTATATGTGGGTGTCCGCTCTACCAACTGAGCTATCCGGGCGCCCTTGCTTTCCTTATTTAATAAAAATAGTTTTTCTTTATGATCAAATTTACAAAGTTTTTTACTGAAGAATTCAGACTCAGTACCTTCTTTTATACTTTCCTATCAGTGCTTCTGTGTTTGTGTATTCTGGTGCTGATCAGGCGTGTGTGTGTGTGTGTGTGTGTGTGTGTGTGTGTGTGTGTGTGTGTGTGTGTGTGTGCCGACGTGAAATTAAAAGGATTCAGCGAGCGCTGCACCAAATGCAATGACACACATGAGGAATCAGGGAAAGAAAGAAATAAGCTGATGCACGAGAAAAGAATAAAAGGGTGAGACACTGCTGCTCGGCCTGAAACAAATGATAGGATACAGAGGAGATGTTTGTGAGACCCGGCTCTTATTTAGGACAAATTTAACAAAGTCATCCCGGGAGATTGTCACGGCGATGCCTTTGTTCTTTATAGTTGGTCTCTCTGTCTATTGTTTCAGCGAGAAATGGTTGACGTCCAGGTCTGTGTGTTTTTGTGTCTGAATCAGTTTTAAGTTTTTTCTTTTAAGCACAAACTTTCTTTCTTAGTTTTGGATTTCACAGCGTGGAGTCGGCTCTGCTCTCGTTTCTGCACAGCGGTCGGTGAACGCAGCACAGCAGGATGATTCTGGGGATATTTTGGGGATCTGTTAGGGCGGAGGACGCCCCAAGAGGATGTGACATGTTTGTTCCTGAGGCCTTCAAAGACAACAGGTCATCATAAAAGAGCACAGACCTGAATTTGCTGTCCACTCCGCTGTACGTCCTACATTGTCCCCTATTGCGTCCTCTACGTGCGTCAGCCCAAGGGCGTGGTTCTAACTGGGGATGGTGAAAACTTTTAAAAGTATAGATTTTAGCTGAACCTTTGAAATCTGTCAGTAGTGACCCCTTGCTGTTGAGCCATCATAATCCAGATGAGACAGAACTCTGAACTGATAGAAATCCAAACACACTGACTTCATTTTTTATTTCCTGCGCTCATACTGAAATCTTAAAACACGGAACAGAGTGATACCTCTCTTGCTGTCATTGGAAGACCAATACCCCATCATATACCCCATAGCCTGACAAGCCAGACCCACATCCAGATGTTGGGTCTGGGAACTCACCATTGGCAGGGCTCAATCTGAGGGGCGGGATAAACGGCTGTCTTTAAAATTCCCTCTGCACGCAATAGGATAGCTCTACAACCAACCAGAGCAACGCTAGTTGATAGATTAAACTTTTGTCGTATCCGGTCGGCAAAACTCCGAAAACATCTTCCTTTTTTAAGAATGACTTCAGTGCCGTTCTTTGTTCTTTTCTCAAAGAAAATCTTAACTCCAAGTCTTCCAGAGTCGCGGCCAAAGCCGACTCCAAAGACCGCTGTTCACCAGCAGCAGCAGCCATCTTCTTTGTTTTCAAGTAGCAGGGAATTCACGCGGAACCGTCGCAACTCTGCCGTCATTATGTTAAGCCCCGCCCACCGACTCTATACACAATGTCATTGGCCTGACCAGAATTTGGTTTTTCCAGCTCGCAAGCCAACAGAGAGTTGCTAGACTGACCCTGGCTGCAAATTACATTTGCTGCCGCTAGAGTGGTCTAGATTTCTAGGCTACCATCATGAACCTTTATTATCTAACCTAAACCTAATCAGAGCCCTTTGATTGGAGGTATAATGGGGGCAACTGGGTTTGAAAAGTAAAGCCAATGCTGAAGCTCCTTAAAGCTGCGTTTTATCAAATTTCCAGCAGGGGGCGACTCCACTGGCTCCAAAAAAGAAGTCTGTTTCTGTAGAAGTCTATGAAAAAAAATGAGTCTACTTCTCATTTTATTTTTTACCTCAGTAAACATTTTCATAATGAGTTTATGGTCTCAATTGCTAGTTTCAAGTCTGAAGAAATTGTATTGAAGGATAGCCCCTTGAGATGAACCATCTAATTTTCAAGGGGGTCCAACATAAAACATACAACACAACAGACAAAATCGTTACATATGTACATAGGCTACATACATTAAGGCTCTCATTTACTGACCCACACACACACAAGTGTTCTTCAACACAGCATGATGTTCACTTAGTAAACTATGGTCCCATTTATTTTAAAATGGACGTTAGACGATAAAGCAGGGGATGCTGTAGGGATGATAAATACATGATAAAGCAGGGGATGCTGTAGGGGCGTGGCTACCTTGTAAATGACAACTACGGCGGTGTCCTCATGTTCTCAGTCAATCCACCCCGTGATTCTCCACAACTCCACTCCCTTGTCCAAAAATATGGTTTCAAAACCAAGATGGCGTCAGCCAAAATGCCAAGCTCGAGGCTTCAAAAATGGTAATCCACAAACCAATGGGTGACATCACGGTGGCTATACGTCCACTTCTTTTATAACCTACAGTCTATGCTCTGCACCAACGTTACAGTTCAGGGTAAAAACAACAAAAACACACTAATTCAAAGGAGGTGTTGAGTTGTAGGCAGTAACAAAATGACAAAATGTTGTTTGAAGGTGCTGTAGGTAGTATTGTGAAGATCCAGGACTTAGCCACAAAAATTGAACATCGACAACTTCTCAGTCCCTCCCCCCTTTCCGCTAAAGACCAAAACGGTCTCTTAAGCCCCTCCCCCCACAAGGGAGAATGAATGCTGTGCATGAGCAGTGATTGACATGCAGTTAGACCCCCCCCTTGGCCCTGATTGGTGCATCTGAACAGGGAGCTGTGGATTTTTGCAAATCCCACTACAGGCTGTAGGTGGAGCCAGAGGAGTCAGATTTATTTTTTAAATGACCTGCTTCATGTAGTTCTACTGGAACATAGGGTCAGTTTCAGCAAATATGGCAGAAAGTTAGTTTTATAATACTTACTTACTGCATCTTTAATTATTGCACATGCTAGTGCAAGTGTTGGATTCGATTGTGCTGTTGATAGACACTATTGTCCCACAATGCACGAAGCAGCATACTGTAAAACTAATGTGGAAGGAGTTGAAATGGCACCAGGAAGTTTTTTGAACAATTTAGTACAACGGATTAAATGTTTTAAAAAAATATATAACATTTTGCTTTCTCTTTGTGGCATTTAATTGGAAATGTCACTCTAAAGTCATGGTTTGGTTGATGTTCATTGGCGCATCATTTCCTAAAGTATTTCTTGTGTACTAATTACTGAAACTCTAGTATACTGTGACACATATAGCGCATACAGGATACAATTAGTATCTAGTGTGGAATGGAGACCGCAAAAACACTACATTTTATTCAGTGTTAAGGTATCTGAAAATAACTGTGTATTCCTTTTAAGTTACTACAATTTAGCACACACACACACACACACACACACACACACAGACACACACAAATAATCATCCAACGTCCATATGCATGAACTGTGATATGTGTTTGTTTTGATTCTTCAGATTTTGATTAAGATTAAAGTTCTTTAGCACTTCTCAATGACAAAATCCTACATTTTTATGTGCTCAGTGTGTGACCACTACTACAGATACTTCATTTTTCCAGACATGTTTGTACAGCTTGAGATGGTTATTGACAAGTATTTTTTCGAGGTCTCAAGCTGATTCAATCTGTTGTGGAAAGTTGTGAGATGGCAACAGTATAAAAGATAATAAGGAATTGTATTTATTTTTCTGTTTGTCCACTGTTAAGATTCTTTTAGTCTTCTTGTTTCAGTCACTGTGATGTATGAATTTGTCTACTTTCATCAGACGGGACATGTTCTTGTATGTAAGCTGGGATTCCTCTGGGTTTGCAGTTGGTGCGTTGGTCAGCACTAAATTCATGGTAACCAGGCTTCCTCCAGCTGAGGAGAATCTAAAGCCTCCCCCTCCCCGGATCCTGCTGAGCTAATGTCTGTCTATCCCGGTTCAAAATTTACAGCGCTCACTGTCCTATACTGCAAAAACTCCTGCGAGCCTAGAGTATTAAGGTATCCATTCCGACGACAGTTTTACAGCGGCTAAGTTCACTTAGCATTAAATCCTCCTCCCCGTGACTGGAGACTAACCTTGTTTTCTGACCAAAAGAGAGAGGAGAGAGGCAAAAGGCACACTCAAATTTAGTGTTTAATTTGGTTAATATCGTCGGCTCACTCTGTAAATTTACTGCAGCCCTCAATTTGAATTAGACTGCGGTGAACAGTCAGTGAGGCCGCATCCACATGAATGAGGAGTGGACACTAATGCAAATGCAGGAGCACCGGTCGATACTGCTGTGTTTGCTTTTCTGTACGAGTCCCTGTTTACCCAGAGAGTGTGTGTGCGCGTGTGTATGCTAATGGTGAAATATAAAAGAAAATGCAGAAACATATTCGACACGTTCCACATGCCACACGCAGCTTGTCTGCCAAAGCAAATGAATGCAAAACACACGGTTCATTCGGAAGGGAACATGAATACAAGAGAGGTCGAGTGTTCAGCCAATAAAGTAACTTTTAGTCGATGTTTCGGAGCTTTGCAGTGCAGCACATTTCTACTCTGGAATGCATGGTGTGAAGTCAATGTGTGATACAACAGGTGAGTGGAGTGTACTCATAAAAATAATAATATTATATAATATAATAATAATAATAATAATAATAATAATATAATATAATATAATATAATAATATAATATAATAATAATATTATATAATATAATAATAATATTATATAAAGAAATAATATTTCTATGAATGTCATGTTCTGGGCAGGTGAACCTTGAGGAATTAGTACAATATAAGTAGAAGTGTGAATGAATAACTGGCCACAGCTGGAGCGTTGAATAGTGAAGTGGACCAGACTGATGTGTTATGTCATTTTCATGGACATGAAGGCTCTCCGTCAGCTCTGCAAAATCTTTCCCGAATTGTCAATTTCGCAAATATTGTATAATATATATTTATTTGTACAAATATATTGCTTTATGTGGTTGACGTTGAACAGTGATGGAAAGTCGCTCATCAGGATCGCGAAATAAACTTGCCAGTCTCCTGCTGACTCTGCTAGCCTGGACTAGCTAGCCAGCTGGCCCGCCGAAGTTTTCAAATGTAAACAGAGTAATTTAATTCCGTTTTTTCGATTCAAATTTTATTTATAGTGTCAAATCATAACACCAATTATCCAGTGGTGGAAAAAGTATTCAGATTCTTTCTTAAGTAAAAGTACTAATACACCACTGTAAATATATTCTGTAAAGTAAAAGTCCTGCATTGAAAATGTTACATTTACTTAAGTAAAAGTATGCAAGTATCATCAGGAAAACTTACTTAAATAATAAAAGTAAAAGTACTCAATGCAAAAAAGTCCTCCCATTTTAGAAAAGTGTAAAGGATCCGTTGTGTGTTTAATGGTCTAATCGTTTCAGCTGGACTTGTAGGCAGTTATATTGTTGGCTAGTTTACTTTAGAATAAAACAGATTTTATAAACTACATGTGTTTTGTGTGCAGGAATCTTAATGTGTAAAGTAACTAGTAACTAAAGCTGTAACAGATGAATGTAGTGGAGTAAAAAGTACAATATCAATACAAAATCAAAATATACAATTTCTCTCTGAAATGTAGAGAGTAGAAGTAGAAAGTGGCATGAAAAGACAAGTAACAACAAGTAAAGTACAATTACCTCAACATTTGGACTGAAGTACAGTACTGGAGTAAATGTACTTAGTTACATTCCACCACTGCAATGATCTCAGGACACTTTACAGATAGAGTGTGATCTATATCAGCCCGAAACCTCGGACAGAACCTGAATCTAGGTGGACGGCCATCTGGTCGGAGAGGGTGAAAGGGAGAGGGAAATAAAGATACAAAAATATGACTTATATTTAGTATAGCAGAGAGTGTAATGGAATGACATGATGAACAGTGGCAATTATAGTAATAGAGTTGTTTGTTAGTAGTATCTGTACGTTCTGTAAATTTTTAGAATTAGATTAGTAATTATTAATTAGTATTAGAAAAAGGGTTTGGTAAGGTTGTATTGAAAAAAATATTGGAAAAACTAGAAAATGCTAGCCTGGTTGACGCCAGACCCTTCTCAGTTGTAACTGAGAGTGGGTCTGGGGAAGGTTCATTCACAGTCCATTTCCAAAGGGGCGTCACCAACGGACGCCGCTCAAATGCCTCTGGGCGCAATTAGACAGACCTAAAACCAATCAGAGCGATGAATCTGAGTCTGCTTCAACGTCGCTGAGCTATCGTCATCGCGTAAAGCCCGCCTCAACGGTTGTGATTGGTGTCTCGATTTGGAAAAATTGGAAATGGGCTTGAATGGGCTCTCGGCCAGACTGACTTGCAGAGCAAATCTCAAATTTGCCGGAAGTTCGTCAGGGTTTTCCCAGGCTGAGAAAATGCATTTCCTGCAGAAAATGCTTGTGAATGCTGAAAAGCTAAATTGCTAAAGCTAAACATCACCCACTCTAAGTCATGCAATATAAACTCCATTATAAGCACAGAGAAAGTATGAATGAAACACTAAACTTAAACAGTGATAACACAAAAACTGTAAAAGAATTCATGAAGCTAAATCATTTTATAATAGCTAAAGGTTTTGCGAACAGTTTAAAGTTTGAATGCAGTCTGTAGGTAAAAGTCAGTGGGAGGAGTAGCATTTCAAAGAGGAAGAAGACTGAAGAGTATTTGAAGATTGCTCTGTGGACTTTAATGTAAAATAAAAATGGAAAAAAGCTTAATATTTCAAAAAGTATAAATAGAGGGGAAAAGTTGAAGAAGTCCCATCATGTGCTTAAATGGTTTTTGTAGCTGAACATATGCAGAAAGAGGTGACCAAAGAAAGTTGAATAATAAAGAATTGGATAACAATATTGTGAATACTGCTGAATCAGCATTCACACAATAATGTAGTTTTCTTATGTTAATGACTCTCTCAGCTGCATTAAGGGGTTTTACATTAATTGAAGAGCTAAATAAACAGTTAAAGTGCTCATTATGCTTTTTGGCTTTTTCCCTTTCCTTTATTGTGTTATATATCTTTTTTGTGCACGTTATAGGTTTACAAAGTGAAAAAGCCCAAAGTCCACCCTAAAGGGACTTACCATCTCCAACAGAAAACACTGTTCACAAACTGCTCCAAACAGCTCTACTGTAGTCCAGCCTTTACTTCAGAGACAAACGTGGTCACTTTGGAACACATGTTATAATGCGCACCTAGCTGCTAGCATGGCACACCCTCATACTCTGCTTCTGACTGGCTAGTAGTCCTTACCTAGGTACTGTCAGGGCACGCCCTCATACTCTGCTTCTGACTGGCTAGTAGTGCTTACCTAGCTACTGTCAGGGCACGCCCTCATACTCTGCTTCTGACTGGCTAGTAGTCCTTACCTAGCTACTGTCAGGGCACGCCCTCATACTCTGCTTCTGACTGGCTAGTAGTCCTTACCTAGGTACTGTCAGGGCATGCCCTCATACTCTGCTTCTGACTGGCTAGTAGTCCTTACCTAGCTACTGCGCATATGCGACTCCCAACAAAGATTAAACAGAAGTGAGAGGTCTCACTCTGTAGCTAAAACAGAGAGCTCAACACACAGGGTGAAAAGAGGAGCTGCAGCAATGTGCAGAACAACCAAAATATGGTGTTTTCTGAAAATTAGACCAAGTAAACCTATTCTGATACAACCTCTAAATTCGTTTTCACTTCCAGTGATGGGATGCTGGCAGTTTCTGGCAGAGATTAGCATGTGTTTTGATTTTCAGAAACTAATCAAAGATGTGATCAGAATCCCAGAAAATGAGAGAAGCAACACCAATCTCCCTCTGATTAGGAATGAATGGGGAACTTTGTGTCACAAACACCTGAAATCCTGAGAAATAAAAAAAAAAAACCCTGATGAATCACCTCTCTGATTAAAGGAAGACATCATCAATCACCCACAAACCCCTCTAATACTGAGCCCGAGAGTCTGAAACCAATAAGCAGTTGACTGGGCGGATTTCTCTTCGATACAGAATCACTTTATTACAAACGTTCGTCCTCCTTCCAGGGAGACTTTCTCTGCACTTGAGAGATTAAAAGGCGAGTTTCTCAGCGAGCACAGAGCTCAAGCTGCTTTCTCACATCAGGATTTACCCAGATATATTGGACCCCGTGTTGTGCGCTGTTATTTTCTTCATCACATAGTGTTTTATTATTTCCATCCCATATCATAGACATCTATTCCCAAAGTATACCAACATTCTGCAGCGGAAACACTGTCTGGGCTTGTTGGCTGAACACAGGGCCATATTTCTCAATTTTTATTTTACTTTCTTCTATGGTAAAAAAATTCATAATGAGTTTGTCTCAATCGCTAGCTTCAAGTCTTCTTCAGTACAGCCTGTTCATTTAGTAAATTATGGTCCCATTTATTTTAAAGCAAGGGATGCTTTAGGACCTGTCAATTAAAGTGTGGATCGGGCCGCATTTTTCTTTCCGAGCCCGGCCCGTGTCCGACAGAGCAGTAACCGAACCCGGCCCGAGCCCGATGGGCATTAAGATATTTATGTCCGAGCCCGACACAGTTAAAATCTCTCTTTTTTCTCATACTAATGACACATGTACGTTTGTGTGGAAACAAACGTACTGTAGGAAGGCATTCGGAAATGTCAACAGATCTGCGCACACGGGTCAACAAGCGCACTTTAACACAGGCGCACACACGAGGCCCAATAATAAGCTGTTTCAAATTTAAAATGTTCAGTACCTTATCGTGCTGATGTGACCGAGCCCGACCCAAACCCGAACATCATTTGTAAATATTTGTCCAAACCTGGCCCGGCCCGTCGGGTCCCGTCGGTCTCGGGTAGGGTATCCATCCTCTACTGTCAATCAGGACAGAGGCTTAGCGATGCTAACCATGCTAACATTGTGGACATTCAAATCGACCTCAACTTGTTTTTTTGTTTTTGTTTTTAAACTTTGACCCTCTCACTTCCTCAACGTAAACTGGGACATTTCAGTCGCCTGAAAATGTATTGTTCATGTTGTGCCAACCAAAGCTAGCTAGCTACCGCTAGTGTTGGCTGGTATTTTAAGGGGAAGGTCTGACGATTTTCTTTACTTCTGTACATACAGGCTGCATGTGGGGTGGCAGTAGTTCAGTCTGTAGGGAGTTGGGTTGGGAACTGGAGGGTTGCTGGTTCAAGTCCCCATACAGGCACTTAAGGTGCTCTTGAGCAAGGCATCGAACCCCCAACTGCTCGGGGCGCCTGTCCATTGACAGCTGCAGCCCCCCCACTCTGACATCTCCCCATTAGTGCATGTATAGGTACCGAGCATGTGTGTATTTCATGTCAGTGTGTAGTGTGTAATAACAGAGTGAAAACATTGTAATTTCCCTTGCCGGATTAATAATGTATAAATTGTTCAATTATTATTTATTTATGTAAAGCCGTGTGCTCTCCTGTCGGCCTACTGTGTTCTGATTTTAAATTCTCCATTCAATTGTGCATCCACATATTCCTAGCCGATACATTTAAACTAGGACCTTAAAGGTGCAGTAGGTAAGAACTAACTTTCTGTCATATTTGCTGAAACTGACCCTATGTTCTCCACCTCTCCCTGTTCAGATGCACCAATCAGGACCGGGGGGGGGGGGGTGTAACTGTTCAAATGCACCAATCAGGGCCAGAGTGGGGTGTCTAACTGTGTGTCAATCACTGCTCATGCACACACATTCATTCTCCCTTGTGGGGGGAGGGGCTTAGGTGACAGTTTTGGGCTTTAGCAGAAAGGGGGGAGGGACTGAGAAGTTGTTGATGTTGAAATTTTTTGGCTAAGTCCTGGATCTTCGCAATCCTACTTACAGCACCTTTAACCTGCAGCATAATCAAAAACATCTCCACCTCGGCGTCAACAGCTGACTCAGTTTCTGCGAGTTTACTGCAGTTTTTTGCTTAACCAAACAACACCTAATCCAGACAACAGATCAGATTTTTTAGAACTGTCAGTTCAGTTTAACACTTTACATCCTGCGGAAAAACAAAACTCCAGATGTTCACAACTGGAAAACTAATTACATATTTTGCGTGGATTTACTTTACCTCCATGACAAACCAGAAACTTTTAACTGTAAGCCGTTAGCTTGTTGTGCTAACCTCAGCACGGTCATACTATGGTGTGCTCAAATGAGAAAAGTTGCCAGTGGGAAAAATGCTACCTCAGTCCCTATTCTGTTCTAAATAAAGGTAAAGAAACAGATCCTTATGCATTAGTTTTTTTCCACTGTACAGAACTCACACCGAACCGTGACTCCTAAACCGGGGTATGAACCCAACTATGACAACTGTTTACCGTTACGGGGTCAGCCCAATGGTCCCACAGCCCAATGGTCCCACAGCCCAATGGTCCCACAGCCCTATGTTCCCACAGCCCAATGTTCCCAGAGCCCTATGTTCCCACAGCCCTATGTTCCCAGAGCCCTATGTTCCCAGAGCCCTATGTTCCCACAGCCCTATGTTCCCACAGCCCTATGTTCCCACAGCCCTATGTTCCCACAGCCCAATGGTCCCACAGCCCAATGGTCCCAGAGCCCAATGGTCCCAGAGCCCTATGGTCCCACACCCCTATGTTCCCACAGCCCAATGGTCCCACATTTCTAAGATTTTTCTTAAAATTTGGCCCTATGTTAGGGTTAGGTTTACATTCCATCTGTAGTCCATTGCTACTGGATAATAGGTTGGGTGTAATTGGCTACCAAATTGGGAGAAAGGGGGATAAAATCTGACACAAATTTATGAAAAAGGAGAACATAGGGCCTAATTTTGAAAAAAATCTTAGAAATGTGGGAACATAGGCACGCTCCCCTCCTTCCATGCCTTAGCTCCCTCACCCTGAAATTTGACCAGGCAGAGCGTCTTGCCTACTGTCACATGTACTTGAAAGAACAGTCTTGTGTTAATTAGCTTCTATCCACTTCCACCACTCCTGCAATTAAAACTCCATGCCTTCTCTTTTCTGGCAAAGAGATCTGTGGTGTGGTATAACGTTACTATCTTGTGTTTTTCCACCTCCAAGATGAATCGCTCGCTGTCCATGGTGTTGTAGAGGAGACATACACGATATTGGGTTGTCTTTTGGTAAATTGACTGGATGCTCTCGTCCTAAAACATCCTGCCCGGCCTGTCGAACGCCCCGCTGCTCGTGTGAAAAATAGACCTGGCGCATACTTTCAGCGAAGCGGAGAGCCTCTCCACGCACGCTTCTGGGACGCGGGCTGGTGGAATAACTAGCATAGTCTTGAATGGCCGCGAGGAACGCAGCGTATTTGCGCCTGGTGGAATTTGGCCGTTAATTAGGAGCTTTTTTTTCTAAAGGATATTTTACAGTTCCCTGCGATTGTATTTCTAGTGGACAATCCACTGGCCTAATTAGCTGTGTGCTCATTTAAAACGCACCTTTATTCGTCTGTGACAGCAGCTCACAGCACCGAGGCTCATCTGGAAGTTTTCAAACTCACAAAGAGACACTTCCTCTGAAACTTTTACTTATATCTTTTTGGCTCTATATATTTTTGGCTTCAGGGTCATCAATATTTTCATCAGAGGCTGCCCACCGCCCCCCCCCTCCCCCCTCCCCTTGGGCTCCTGCCACAGTAATATCCAATATAATGAGTCTTTGCCAGGCAAACAGACCTGCAACAATATTGAGAGCTTCTCTTCTGTCCACAGACATTATTTCCCAGGGGGGAAATGGAAATTAAAAAAACAAAAAAAAATCATCCATTTCATCCATCAACATTGACCCATATCAGCAACTAAAACAGCCCCACCCACCCCCACCCCCAGGTCTCATAACCCTTCATTGAGTTCTCGTAATCAGCCTCTAAGCAATGACACACTTCATACACAGCAGGACGAAGTTGGAGAAATAATCCTACATGAACGCAGTGACTTCCCGTCTCTCCGCGGGGATGAATCATTTAAACCCCAGGCAACATGTCGTGTGGGATCTTGTCGTCGCCGTCTTGTGTCGACGTTGCCAGGAGCCTTTTCAAAAACATCTCGCTAATTAAGCGGCAACGTGACCTCGGGGCCTCAGGCAGCGACCGAAAAGAGAGCCTTTTGACAAAGAGAGACAGAGAAAAAAATATTTCTCCCAATTCCAATCATTACTTCCCAAGTTCTTCTTGTTGCCAAACTGAAAAGGAGTTCTGCATTATAGCAAAAAAAAATGCTAGAATAGTTTCAATGTTTAAGTGACAGAATGTGAGGAGATCATTGCTTCGTCTTCTCCTTATTCACTTGGTTTTATATTCAGAAGGGCAGCAACTAACGATTATTTTTTGGAAGAATGGATTAGTTGTTTGGTCTCTAAAATGTGAAAAAATGGTGAAAAATGTGGATCAGTGTTTCCCAAAAAGCACAACATGACGTCCTCAAATGTCTTGTTTTGTCCACAACTCAAAAATATTCAGTTTACTGTCACAGAGGAGAGAAGAAACTAGAACATATTCACATTTAACGAGCTGTACAGGAAAAAAAACCCAACCTCAAACCAATTAAGCCTCCTGTTGTCCTCTGGTCTAATTGACCGGTTTTCAAAGCATCTATATCACTAATTTGGGTTTCTTTCAACCAAATTGCCCAAAAATAACAAGGTAAATGGTTTTAAAACAGTATCCTGACTAAACTTTGACAAAACTCTTCCTCTGATCTTAACTATTAGTCAACAGAATTCACAAGTTCTGCTTTTTAACGGAAAAAATTAGATATAAAATCATAAAAATAAAAAAATCTGGTTTATTGAACATGAATTTGAAATAAAAATAATTGTGAAACTATTGGTAATAAGTTGGTCTATATACTGGGGGTGGTGTTAGCCCTATGTTCCCACATTTCTAAGATATATCTTAAAATTAGGCCCTATGTTAGGGTTAGGGTTACATTCCATCTGTAGTCCATTGCTACTGGATAATAGGTTGGGTGTAATTGGCTACCAAATTGGGAGAAAGGGGGATACAATCTGATACACATTTATGAAAAAGGAAATGTGGGAACATAGGGCCTAATTTTGGAAAGAAAATCTTAGAAATGTGGGAACATAGTCTTGGTACACCTTAAGACTCGACGGGGGCCGAAAAGTTCAAAAACAGCGAAAAAAACGCCGAAAGTGTTTATATTTTGACCATAAACACAAGGGTTTATGGATTATCAAAATAGTTACCGATTAATTGATTCATCTTTGCATCCTTCTGTGTACCTGATACTGTATATTTATTAGACGTAATTTATGGCCCCCCCCCCCAATAATCAAAACTGGGCAAAACTTTTTAAGGTTTTTCACGTGTTTTCCGACATTTTTGCTTCTTTTTTCAACATTTTTGTTGCTCTCTTCAGAGTTTTTGTTGCCTTTTTTGAGTTTTTTTCTGAAGTTTCTGTCTCTTTTCCCGACATTTGTCGCCTTTTGATGTTTGTTTTTTTTCGATATTTTTGTCCCTTTTTTTAAATACATGTTCCCAACACCCCCAATGTTGAACCCAAAGTTACGCCCTTGGTATATTTATAATATAATACATATACTATAAACATAAATACAATGTATGTAGCTTTTAAAATTAGCACTTTTACCTGATTGCAGCTTTGGAGAACTGGCAGACTTTATTTTTCTTTTCCACGGCATTTCAGAAGGAAATATTTTAGCATTTATTTCCTACTGTATTTATCTAAAGAAATATTTAAAAAAAAATAGGTAAAGCAAGTATTTTCCGATATAAAACTGAATTGACGACGTATTCTTAATATAGAAACCTGCGATTTGCCATGTTTTGACAATAAAAAGGGTTTGAATCTAAGACTGAGAGAGATGTAACGCCGCCTGAGTCGCATGTCGAGTCCAGGGAACGAATACAACGCACTCTCCATTTAGCGCATCATCTAACAACATACTCTCATTTGACTCGTGACTCGCATGCATGCATGCTTCTACACTTTGCACATACAGTAGAGCTGTCACATGGGATAAACAGACATTAACACTTCAGGGATATAAGAGCTTTATGATGTCTGAGTTGGAGCTAAACATGCAACATGCTGCAACGAAACAGATCAACACGCATTCAGTCTGATGTTCGTAGCGCTTATTAAAAACAGGCTGGAGGCTCAATTAGTGATGGAATAGCCGAGGGAGTCCCCAACGATCAGTCACAAGCACTTTTACATTTAGCTCTTTCTGCTATGATAAACAAGCCCAAAAACCACACACACACACACACACACACACACACACACACACACACACACACACACACACTAAGAACACCGGTCCCTGCTCCTGAATGCTTTTGATCTACAGTCATGATGCTGGACGTCTGCGACTTTTTGGAGCAACGTACCCAAGATAAAATTAAGATTGCTATGTTTTCATTTTTAAGCAGCGGTTTTATACACATTACATGACCATTCACACACACACTCAGCATCTGCGTGCCGGTGTAAACAGGAAGCAGATTGTCTGACGTTACTCTGCGGTTGAAAATCATGGATGTATAAGTTGAAAATACTTTGGAGAAAGAACAACAGTGACTATGTTTTACATGCACATAATATTCCGGTTTTTGCCCTTATTCCGAAAAAGACAATATTCCGACTAAGCTGTTTACACGGCTAATGAAAGTGAATATTCCACTAATATTCCTGTGTACATGTAGCCGTGCAAAATACAATATTTTCAAAGTTTACCAGCGGTAGTGGTGTTGTTGGACAGCATCCCTCTTTCATTCCTTCAACCAGCTTCTTGAAAAGGTCGTCTCATAACTAAAAACCTGTTGATATCCAAGTCTTTGATAATGTTTTAAAAGGTAGCTGTGTTTCTCCTTATCGGGTCTGCAGCCTTGCAAACTTTTGGCTGGTTGGTTTGTGTACAGACACCATAGCAACACACAGAGCTGACCGTAAGCCGTTAACAGGCAAGAGGCTGTAAACTAGTAACTAGTAAACTAACTTGCACAATTAATCGCAATTTTTTCGAAATCGCAATTTGGACTAGTGCAATATCCAAATTGCAGAGGGGCACAATATTTGTTAAAGGCAAATTATGTGTCAAACCATTCTGAATGAAGTATTGTGGTGCTGCAGAGACGTCCTGGCCTACAAATCCCATCCACAGACTACAGAAAACATCTTTGTTTGGTACAAATCCTCGCAAAAATCACACTATAATCATTTATCAATATATCATATATTAATATTAGTCAATGAAAATGAGAATAATGATACAAACATGATCATTCCCTTCATTATAGTGAATCATATCGCAATCGCACAATTACATATTTTCCTCATATCGTGCAGCCCTACAGTTAAACTGCCCGTAAACTGCGGTAAAAACCCAGATTTGAGACACATATTCTGAATGTGCTGCATACATGTCTAAACAATGCCTCTAAAACCTGAATAATACCGGAATATCCCACATGTCTTAATCGGAAAATGCTATATTCGGAAAAAATGCCTTACTCTGAATATCCAAACGGAATATGCTGTTTACGTGCCCTGTATAAAATTCAGAATATTGACATATTTGTAATAATAGTGCATGTAAACATACTCAATGGTAAAAAGTAAGAGCAGTGATTTATTAGCTTGGAGCGAGGACGAGATTGAACTGTTACTGAAAGGTATGTTAGCTACCTAACTGATAAGACTGACCGACATGCGTCGTCGTTTCCAAAGGTCTCCGTTTCTGTCCGTCCAGACTACAATGCAACCCCGGAGTTTTCAAACCAAAACGGAGGCAGCAGTGTTTCCAAATGTGTCTGTTTAAGTGGCTCAGAAATGCCGGAGTAGTGTGTACGCGAGGCGTAAACGTAGTAAAAGACATTTGTTTTTAAACCAAAACATAGTAGTGTAAATGTAGCCTGAGACAACTGCACCCCCCTAACGGTAGAACCATGTTGATGGGACATTCATGAGCCTTAGGCTACGTTCACACCATAAGTCTTAATGCTTAATTCAGGTTTTTTGCTCGATCTGATTTTTTTGTTTGTCTGTTCACATGACCTTTTAAAATGGGGCCTATATCAGATTCCAGTGTGAACTGTTTGCGGTTTCGAACTGACCCGCATGCGCAAAAGAACAATACCAATGACATCAGACGCAGCACGCTGTTGCACTAAAGTTAGGGAGGTTATGGAGGAAGTCAGCATTTTCACTTTTATTTCAAAATGTTTGTGTAATGGAAGCCGTAACATTAACAAACAGGTGCTGAGGAGGAGAAGAATGAAGAGAAAGAGAGCCAAATTGGCTATTTTGGCCTTTTGTGGGGTTATGGCTGCAAATTCACTACAGAGGTCTGTGTAGAGGCAGAGACGAAGCCAGGAGTAGTGGGACTGTGTTGTGAATAGCTTCACAGAGACGCAGTTTATTCAAAACTTTGTCTGTTTTTAATGTTACTGTCTGTGTCTAGGGCTAACACCCGCCGGAGCATAATTGTGACAAATGTCGATGTAGATTGACATAAAAGTTTGCATCAAATCCTCCTTGGTTGTTCACACTGTGGCCGCATTGAAAGAAATCAGACCTGGGTCTGACTCAGGACCACATATGGAAGTGGTCTCAATCAGATTTGAAAAAATCAGATCTGGGCTAGATTTGAGTGTTCACACTACTTCTGGGCCACTTTTGCCTGCAGTCTCAACGTAGCCTTAGTGATGTCAGAATCTTTATTTCAACAATGCAACAAGGAAGGTTGTTGTTGATGGCTTGTGTCACTTTCATTATATTTCTTTTTTTAGTTCCAATTAGCACCAATAAAAGTTTGCCGAATGAGCTATTAGCACTTCTTGCTTGCAGTGTACCCATGAATGTACAGACAACTATCACTGGATTACTCTGATACTAAAGAAAACTTAAAAATGTGATGATTCTCAGGCCAGTTCTGAAGTTACAAGGAGCGTCTTTTTTTTGTTGTTGCATGGTTTCTTAGCAGATATATGGATGTTTATTCGTGGTGGACCCGTCGATCCGTCCCCAGAAAGTTAATCCCACTGAATCAACAAATGTGCATGTCTGATGCTGTATCATGTTCAGATTCGACTGAGGGTGTGACTCGGAGAAGGAAGAGTGTGATTTTCCGATGCAAATTGAATCCATATTACCTTAATTGCCTCCATGAGCTGTGTGTCACAGCCAGCGTTGCAGCTACCAGCTTCCAACTGGGTCAGAAAGAAGGTCAAATCAGCAAGACGAAGCGCAATAACTCACTTCCTGTTGTTGTTTTAGAACACCCACATGCACCTGTTCCTTTCACCAAAATAAATGTTTTTTAGTATTTTGTTTTACATTATGTGAGTGTTCAGTTTCGTATGGCAACCTGTTACAAAATAAGCAACCCTGTGACAGAAAATTACTTTTAACCTTCCAAGGGAAATGGATATTTTCTTACATTTTTCACATTTTCAACATAAACATTTCAATTTATATAGTGAACTTATTTAGGCGGGAAATACACCTAAAGCTACTAGGTGTTTATGGCATATTTTAATAAGTGTTTAATTGAATTGAGTAGCCATGCAGTGCATTCAGCAGCACACTCTTTTCACACGTACATGTGAAAAGAGCATCTTAGATTCTTATTTAGTTCTTTACTTGCATGATTTTCTTTCATACATATATAACCATTGTGTTGTACTCCTGGCTAAAAAAAATAACGTGACACTTTTTTCAACATTCTTTTGCATTTTTTCCAGGCTTCTGGCCCTTTCTTGAAGTTTTTTGTTGCACAATAACAAAGATTTTCTTATGCGAGCGCCTACTTGACTTGAATTGGTTTACTCGTTACTGGCAATAGCACACAACTTTTATAACTAATTTAAGTTACTCTTTTGAAACTAATGGACGACTACAACCTATATCGATAGCACATTGTGGACGTTTGCAAAATATACAGTATTACATGCATGGGTGAATTTTCTATATTTAGGAAAAGTTTCTCACCCTTCAACACATTTGAACGATCGTCGGCCATGTTTCTGTACGTCAGCTGTCAACAAAGCGTCGCCAACTGGGAAACTCTGTTAGCAAAATCTAGTCCCAGTTTCCCACCTCTGATTCCCCAGCCCAGTCTCATGGCAGTTCGTGAAATGGTCACGTTATTTAATCTATTGATACATGTTCACAGGGACGTTTTTCTTGGTGGCCAGCACGAAAATGTGAAGTAATGTATTTCAATGGGAAGCATATTTCGTGGTCACAGCACAAAAAATGGTAGGGAGTAGTATAAAGAGCCGAAAATCCGCTTAGGGAGGTTGGTCGGGGGGGTGGATGGCTCAAACAATACAGGACTATCACCCAGGAGACCGGGGATCGTGGCACGCAACGTTTCTTTCCCCGTTGTTCTTTCCCTAAACCCAACCTCCGTATAGATGCTTCCCATTACGTGCTGACCGCCACGAAAAAAACGAGATAAACGTGTCCGTGTACATGAATCAATAGATTAAAAATGATGTGACCATTTCACGAACTGCCGTGAGACCGTGTTATATCGTCTTAGATTTTGAAATGTTATGAAATGTCATGAAATGACATAAGTGGTGCCTTTTCCTGATTTTAAAGGCTGCATTACAGTAAAGTGATGTACTTTCCTGAACTTACCAGACTGTTCTAGCTGTTCTATTATTTGCCTTTTCCCCACTTAGACATTATGTCCACATTACTGGTGATCAGTGTTTGGAATAACGCCGTTTAAAAGAACGGCGTTAGGTAACGACGTTATGTTTTCAGTAACGGGGTAATCTAACGAATTACTTTTCCCGTCGTTACAACGCCGTTAACGTTACTGGACGTTAAATGCGGTGCGTTACTATGCACTGATTGAATAAACTGTGTAATCCGAACGCACCCCTGGCTCACAGCTAGTGAGGAGGTGGGTTAATAACGAGGTAAGCGATTATGATTGGCAAAGGCAGAGTCATGTTTCATGGTAGCCAATCTGAGCCAGTGTTTTTACACACATGCCAGCACATGCCACACACACACACACACACACACACACACAACAGCTAAACAGAGATTCGATGAAGCAGCAGAGATGGCGAGTCAGGAGCAATCCGATGAAAAGTTGACATTTTCAAGGTGGAGATATACTACTTATAATTCAATATAATACTACTTCAAATTCATTGTGGTCAAAGGCGAGAACGTGCATGTAATGTGTACATTATGTCCAGGAGCGAAGACTTTGTCGACATCCGTTGTAAGCAACCCTAATTTCATGAAGCATGACATCACAACGACACACGCATCTACAAAGCTAGTGGCCGAAACCAGCGATACCTCCTGTAGTGGAAAAAATTATGTTTAAGCATGATTTTTTATATTTTTGTCTTATTTCTGTTTTAATTTGTCTCATAATGCTGAAGGGTTTTTTCTTCTCTTATTCTCACATATTGAAAGTAAGAGTCACCAAGTCTGGGAACGTAATATGTACGCTGAACAGATAGGGACTATAAGGTCACCCTAAACTGTCTGTTATTTCTGCCTGGATAGTTGAGACTTCTCACATAGTTGAGATAAAGGGATGTCTAAACTTTGGGGTTGAAAGTGGTACAGAGGGGAAGAAGTGAGGTGGCTCCTGAATGTCTGACCATGTTTGATTGTAAGAAATGTGTGAGTCATGTTTAGAAAAGAGGGACATGCCTTGTCTATCTCACTGAAGATGCATATATACTGTGTGCTTTCTCTCATTCGTTGAATACACTTTCCCACTGTGCTGTTGTACTTGTGAAACCGTGTTCCTATATTTATAAATATAAATAAATACTCAAAGACTAAACTTTGGATTCATTCTCAGTAACTTAGTTTCATTTCTTGTGTTTCTAATCTACCCTCCTGCTGTTAACAAGAAAAACTTCCACCACACTCCACCACAGATGATAGCTCGCCATCCACTAGCAAAGAAGGACTCGGAGCAAAGTCCTCCAAGCAGCAGAAGCTAGATCTTTCTGCTTCCCAACAAAAAAACTGCTCAAAAAAATCCAAATTCTTTGACATATAGCAACTTTTTTTTTTTTAACAGTAACGCAAATAGTTACTTTCCCTAGTAATGAGTTACTTTTATTATAGAGTAATTCAGTTACTAACTCAGTTACTTTTTGGAACAAGTAGTGAGTAACTATAACTAATTACTTTTTTAAAGTAACGTTCCCAACACTGCTGATGATTATTTATCTAAAATCTAAGTGTGAAGATATTTTGTTAAAGCACCAATTGTCAACCCTAGAATATCGCCGCAATATCGATATTGAGGTATTTGGTCAAGAATATCGTGATATCTGATTTTCTCCCCATCGCCCAGCCCTACATGTTAGTGGAATAAAGGCCACATTTAGTTACAATTGTAAGTGTTTTTTAAGCATGAATTCAATCTTTCTGGATTTTAGATTGTTGAATGGGCAATACAAGCTTTTGGAAGATGTTTTGTGCAGCCATTTCTCTCTACTTTTATTATATGTATTTGACCAAACAGTAAATTGATTAATTGAGGAAATAATCAGCATTAATATTCATTGCAGTCCAATAATGTATCAACAAATTCTGGAGTACAAATTAATAAATGGAGATACCAAAAGCAGGCCGTATTTAAACATGAGTTAGTAATTTGAGGAGGCCATACATTCCTGTGACACATAACCTACAATATCTATATTTATTTCCCAAGTTTGATTCACAGCATGTTTAAAAAAAAAAAAAGATACCTCTTCTTCAGTGCTGCCTCCTCCACCTATACTTCTTTTATCTCCTCTCCTTTATTATTTCCTCTTCTCGGCCACCACCTTTTTCATCCTCCTCTTCATGCTTTATCCTCCTCTCCCTCTTTTCTTCCGTTCTTTCCTCCCTCTCTCTTCTCCTCTTGTCCAGACTGATCTCATGAAATGACGTATGTATGTATGTTATCAAGACGCATACTCGCTTTTTAGCGTGTTTATCAACGCCGTTTGGCCTCCATTGACTTACATTACCTTGTGATTGCGTGTGAATTGACGCCGTAGCGAGTAGTATGACAGGGCGAAAATCTGCGTAGGGAGGTTGGTCGGGGGGGAGGATGGGTAAAACACAGGACTTTCGTGTGGCCGTTTAGCTCAGTTGGTAGAGCGGGCGACCATTTACAGAGGTTTATTCCACGACGCAGAAGGTCCAGGTTTCAAATCTGACCTGTGACGGTTTTCCTGCATGTCTTCCTCCCTTTCTCTCCCCTTTCATGTCTCAGCTTTCCTATACAATAAAGGCAGAAATGCCCAAAAATTAAAAAAAATAACAACAACACAGGACTTTCACCCAGGAGACTGGGGATCGTGTCCCGCATGTCACGTTTCCTAAAGTCAACCGTTGCTTTCCTCTTTTCCTAAACCCAACCCCATTATTGTTTTCCTAAACACCAACCCGTTCGCCGTGATGCTAATTCCTCGAGCCGTCTTTCCTGCTCCGTCTCTGTGTCGCTCCTACGCTGTTGCCCCTGGCAACCGATAGCATAGGATTCCAAAATGGTGGGCGGGCTCAGACACCTCCCAAATCGTCATGTGACAGCAAGCTACCATGACGTATGTCCTCATTCTCAATACGGCGTAGACATACACGTGGATAGCTCAAAATGCGTACAGATAACACGCCACGTGGCTTTAGAAAGTGGCGTGCATGTTTACGTGAAGTCATGATGTCATGTTGTCTTGTCTCCTCCTCCTTCTATCCACCATTTACAGTGGTGTGAAAAAGTCTTTTGTTTGTCTTTTTTTAACAATTTATTTAGTGATTTTCAAAGTTTTTATCCCACAATAATACAGGACATATTTTAACTTTCAGAATTATATCATGTTATGTTTTAACAGTGGGGGGCAAACACTTTTTTTCACACAGGGCCATGTAGGTTTAGATTTTTTTTTTTCCTTAATAATAAACACCATCATTTAATAACTGCATTTTGTGTTATCTTTGTCTTATATTTAAATTAATTTGATGATTTGAAACATTTAGGTGTGACAAACATGCAAAAAAATAAGAAATCAGGAAGGGGGCAAACACTTTTTCACACCACTGTATTCACTGCAGAGTATTTCCATCATGTGTGATAAGATGATAAAATATCTTTCTAGTTGTCTGAAGGAATTGTAGATTTGCCGGCAGAGTGAGCCAAACTTCAAAAAACCGCTGAGCGGAGCCTCTGCTGGATCAAACTCTTACAGGACCTGGCCAAGTTTCAAACTGCCGTCTGAGATCGATCGAGGCGGTCAGTCTCTCTAATTGAACACTCCCACAGGTGGAACCCGAAACCGTGGAAACCCAAACACATGAACCGAGACGACTCGGCCGCAGAGGAGCGCGGCTGCTGGCCGGAGTCCAGTCAGAGAGGCGTTCAGCCTCAGCTGCTCTCCACAGCAGAGGAATCTGAACTGCAGGAGCAGCTGCATGCTCTTCAGAGTTTCTGCAGGTTTCACCAAGTCAAAAATTAAGACCTTTTTTAAGACCTTTATGAATCAAATTTAAGACCTTTATCACAACATCAACTAAGCCCTAAAACGCTTAACTTGCAGTTCCCCGTAGCCGAAGAATAAAATCTGTTTTATGTCCGTGGTACAATCCGAAAGAGATTTGCGGCAATAACACTAAAGCTGATTGGCTGCAATATAAGTTGCATGTCTCATTTGTAGTCGTAATACAGCAAATTTATATTTGGACTAGTGAAAGAAAGAACTACAACACCACGGAATTAAAAAAGAGAGCATTAGAGTAAGAGTTACATGGACAAAGGAACATTTTTTTTTTTTATTATTATTTAAGACCTAGGACACAATACTTCAGGAAACCCCGCTCATCCTTTAATCAAAGATCCTCTATGCCAGGGGTCTTTGACGTTTTTTAAGCCAAGGACCCCGGCTTAGGTGAAAGAGAGACAGAGCAGGGACCCCCTACCAGTCCCTCCAGGATTTCACTGCCTTTTTTTGAGATTGTTGCGGCCCATAATTCCTGATTTTGCGGGAGCTTTGAAAAAAAAATGCAATAAAAGATACAATGTCTTTTGTATTTTTGTTGCAATTAAGTTGCGAGAAAGTGAAAGTGAAAATTGCAAGAAACTATTCTGGGCTGAGTTTTCCTAGTGACCAAAAAGGCTCAGGATGCTGCAAATATTGGTATAATATGAAAATGGCTGGTGGATTTAATTTTATTTTATTTGAACATGTGTCAGTGGCTTGTTGATCTTTACATTGTTAGTTAATTTCCTATCCTGGCCTGGGCTGGGACACACATTCATACGGTTTGATAAAGTACTTATTGGACTTGCACTTACAATAACAAGCATAGCTGTTCTCAATTTAGGTCATTGTGTCGTCTCATCTCTGGTTTTTCCTGCATCCATCGTGTGTTTGTGTGTGTTTGTGTGTGTGTTCTCTTAATACATCCATGGTGTGGCGCGGGGGGAACTGAGCAGCAGCCCCGCCCGCTGCAGATAGCCGACAGGATTGAAACGGCAGCTGCTTTCAGCGACTTTAGAGTGAAAAAAACGTTACAGCGTACATTGATGTTAAAATGTATACAGGTTGGCGGGACAGTCTGAAATGTTTTGCACGGCCTTGCGCTGTACGTTTTGTTGGTAAATGTGAGACGTTTGAGTCACACACGTCTCGTCTTCATATTAGAAACAAGGAAATGGTTTTGGTGACGTACATGTGTTACGTCAACCCGTTCTCACTCCCGCTTGGTCAGTGGCTCTCAGAGTCACATACTGATATAAAGTCTGGCAAGTGAAACTGCTGAGAAATACAGAGAGAGTTGTGGAGCTGAGAGTCTGAATTAGCTTTGTAGCAACTCATTTAGTAATGGCTTGAATGTAACGGACGTTCATTAATATCAAAAAGTGACGCACTACTAAACTATTAACTGGGCCTACTATAGAGAGCCGAAGTCACGCCCCTTCCGGTGGACCTCATGGGACCTTAATTCGGAAAAAATATGAACGATAGTGAACGAGGAGAGGCAAATTATTTTTTCTTCCCATTTGAATTGAGCCATGGATTACACATGATGTTCGTCAATTTAAAAGAAATGTTTTCAGCCGAAGAAAGTCTCAGTTAGCCGTAGGTTTGTCATATGACCACTTAGTTTGGTGTGAAACCAAGGGGGTAAGCTTCGCTTCAGAGCTCGAATCTCCTATGGCGCCATTTTGATGCTACAAAGCCATCACCTCCCGTTAGCATCCCATTGACTGCCATTCATTTTGACGTCACTTTGACAGAGAATAACTTTACCTCTGAAGAGTTTAAAGACTCTATTTGTCCGTTGTTTATTTCTAAAGAAACACAACAATGTATAAAAGGCTCCATTACCTTGTACCTCACGTTATGGCTCCGTAGCAGACGTTTTTATAAAAATAGGCTAACGATTGGGTCATAACCACGAGACTTACTGTCTCATAGTAGAGGAATTACCGTATAGTACAGGAGAAGCTCGCAGGCAGTTTGGACTTACATTAGCTGTTTAAGTTTAATTACTTATGTTAACTATCATTTTAGTGATCAATAATTAGCCTGTGTCCATGTTATCTCCTTACATATACCTACGCTCTCCGTCTCTGCTAGATTGGGAATGATTGAGATTTCTCTTGGCACAGCTACCAGAAAACTTCCAACTTTCAGACAGGTTGCTCACGTCACATTTACGTTGTTTCTCTCAGTTGGAGGCTGCTCAGTAACGCTCAGCGCTCACCGGAAAAGTGCTTCTAATATCCTTCACTGGTCTCCGTCCAGAGCAACGGGATCTGTTGGTCCATTCTTATATACAGTCTATGTGTGAAACCACTCAGTGAACTACATCTCTCGTCTCACACAATTTATGTCACCTAGCTTGATGCTCAACTTGCTAGCTAGCTAGCTTAGCTCTGTTCCACATCACATGTAACGTTATCTTACCTGATGTGTTTTATCCAGTGTTTTCAGCAGATAAACAAAAGAACAAGCAAGATCCTCTGCTCATTGTTACATCCCCGGTACGATACACTCAGACATCGTAGCTTCAGAGAGACGTCATCCATGCGACATTGAAGTGTGAAGTCTTTGTAATTACGTATTTTCACAGTCACTTATACTTCAACAGTTTAACAATAAACTTTCTTCGGTTGAAAAATTATCTTTTAAATTGACGAACATCATATGTGTCCATGGCTCAATTCAAACGGGATCAAAAAATAATAATTATCTCTCCATTGACTCTTGTTCATATTTTTTCGAAAGATAGGTCCCATTGGCCGAAAGTAGAAGGGTGTGACTTTGGCTCTCTATAACGTGTAGGGCGGCCTAAAGCCTTTATACAAACCCTTTTGTATAGATTACTAAGCTATTAAAATAATAATTGTTGGCATGATTTCATAAATCATCTTTTAATGTTACACATACATGTGGCTCAGTGAATCTTTAGGATATATTGTATCTGTGGATGGCTATCTTAGTGACTACCTTACCTATAGGCCAGTAAGCCCTATCATCAGTGGGGATTTACATTTGCTAATAATATGTTAGAATTATGTTATGTTAAGACATTCTATTTCATGCAAAAACTTAAACATAATGTGGAGGCCCCCCTGCAGTGACTCTGAGGACCCCCTAGGGATCCCGGACCCCCTGTTAAAGATCTCTGCTATACTAACGATAGCACATTTCAAGCAGCGCCAACGGTATAAAATGGTACACACTTCCTGTTTCCTAAATGGGCGTGGCCCCGTTTGAACGTCTCGCGGATGGATGAACAGTTACATTTGTATAATTTATTAAAGGGATGGTTCGGAGTAATCGAACATTGGGCGAACTAGCTCTACCAGCCGAATGGCTTAGTGGAGGCACTAATGGAACCAAAGGTGTATGCTCATTCCGGGCATTATTAGCGGGGTAATTTACGAGATGCAATAAGGTGAAATTACTCCGAACCATCCCTTTATAATTTCTTTTGCTAACATTAGATATTTACACAGCCAAAAGACATATTTAGCATCAGAGAGATTAGTTTTGTTAGGGCATTTACGAACGTTAGCTGACATTAGCTTCTCTGTGTTGCCAGATCTCGCGAGAGTTTGGTCCTGAGACAGAAACAGGTCTCAAACAAAGTTAATTTTCTCCTGATGTGTCCGTCTGAAAAATGCCATTTTAGTGTCAGAATGTTCTGGAGATATGTGGCTTGTGAATAATGGGTCCGCTATTTACTTTGGTGACTATGGGACGAAAGAATCGCTGAAAATCTGTGTTCACGTTCACTTCTCCCGTTGGAATCAATACACTCAGGACCTGCCGCTGGTCTCCTAAAGAGGCGTGGCGGTGGACAAACGACGAGGCACAGAGACAGGAAACTACTCCAAGTTGGGTCGTCTCACTTCTAAACCGCCTCTGCTTCAATCCTCACTTTAACTATTCAGTTCTCCGTCTGCTCACATGTTCCAAAGGAGATCCCCGACTTTTTCTTCTCGCGTCTGAAAACCTCTTCAGAGGATCCCGGCAACTCATACAGCCTGCAGGAAACCAGACTGTGTGATAAACACTTTGTTCGCTCTGCAGCAGCTCATCTTTGCCTCCCTTCATGCTGCTGCTGAGCTTCTGAATTCATTTTAAAATCCTGCTGCTCGCCCGCAGGTGTTACATGGTTAAGGCCTTGAATATATTTCTGAATTACTGCCCACGTTATCGTAATGTGAGACTTGTAAGGTCCTCTTATCAAATGCAGGTGGTTGTTCCGGGTTGAGGCCGGATCCTCAGGCATGTTTTTTAGTGAGGGATGTTTTTATTTTTTTGTGACTATAAATGGTATGACTGCCATACGTCTGTGAAGCCCAGTAGTTACAAATTTTACCTACGGCTGCCTAAAACCATCTGGATTCTAGAGCTGAACACCTATCTCTACTCAAACAGGTAGATTGAGGTTAGTGACATGACAACAGCACAGATACATGCATTGATAAAACACCATTTCAAATCAAAATAACAGATAACAAAGCTCATAACATAACTCACTCCGTTTATCTGTAAGTGTTAAAAAAAACATTGTAATGTCCTTGTTTTATCAATATCTCTGTGTTCAGCTGCAAGTCTCAGGCCATAGTAGGTTAAATGTCAGTGGTCTGACTGTCTGAGGTCAGTCAAGTGACCAAGACTTTTAAAAACATCTTTCTTACCTGCAAGTCCCGCCGCCCGACAGTAGACATTCTTATGTCGGCACACAGACAGACAGTGGTTCAGTAGCCACTGCGTGTCTATATTGTTTGATTTATGCAAGAATTCACTCTTTTCGGCCGGATGTCCGTCCCCTTCCTCTTTCTTTGTGTTGGCGTTCTAAACTCCGGTGGATTCCTGAGGACTATGGTTAACTGCTCCTCAGATCTCTGCAGGGTAAATCCAGACAGCTAGCTAGACTATCTGTCCAATCTGAGTTTTCTGTTGCACGACTACAACAACCTTTGAACGTACACGTTCCACCAAAACAAGTTCCTTCCTGAGGCTTTTTTGCAGAGGCACCGTGGCTCTGTCCAGAGCTTAGCACCGCCCATGATGATTGTGATTGGTTTAAAGAAATGCCAATAAACCAGAGCAAATCCAGGAAAGCTGTGTGGACTAGCCAGACCTTCCTTTGCAGCGCTGTGCTGGAAGGTCTGGCAAAGCGAGACTACTGCGAGAATAACAACTGACATTTATTAACACACACTTAAAAACTGCTTTGTTAAGTTTAAAAAAAGACTGTGGTTTGAGTTAAAATCAGACGTTCGTTAAGTTAAAAAAAGACTGACTTACTTGACTTAAACCATTTTGCTCTTTGGGGAGCATAGCTCATTAGTTAAAAAAAATAACTTGCAGTTTACTTTTATTTTCAAACAGGACGTAGACCCCCAAAGTCCTATGTTTGTCTTGACCCAGCCACCAACCTAACCTTCCTCCTTACGCAGAAATGTAATGCTCTTATACTTTGTCACCTTACTTCCTGCTTTGCTCCCGTCATAACTAATTCTGCCACTAGAGGGCAACACCACTATAAACTTAAATACAGGTCGTAACTGCAGCTTGTACAAACAAAGTCTGTGAGCGTTTTTTGGGGGAAGACAGTTTCTTGCATACAGAGCAGGGAAGTGAGATCCGATCACAAGTAGTCACTCTGGACACTTTTTGAGACCAGTTGTACTGCCAGCTGGGAACATCCGTACCAAGAGCTGTCCACTTGTGATCCAATCACTCAGATCAGATTTTAATACAAGGTGATGTCCCCATATCAGGACTCCTTTCTGTGCATTTTGTGCCACTTAGGGGGACAAGAACAGATTTTATTTAGGCCTCCAGCATTAGTCATTAATGAAAGTGTAATGAAAATGTATTCTCTTTATTCTGTAGCTTTATAATCACACCAATACCTAATTTAATCTCTTGTTGATTAAATAGACATTACAGCCTTATGGCTCGGAAAAGAAGTGTAGGCCTTTTTAATTCTGCACTAAAGACTTTCTATTTAATGAAAAAAACCCATTATGACTAACTTTAATAAGCGTGTTGAACCCAGCAGTTTTGTTATGAACTAGAAGAGTGGTACTTCTAGGAAAATACAGAGAAAGTACTGAGTCAGCCTGCACCAAAACACATTTATTTAAAAATGCATGAATTATGATTATAAAAGCAGAGTAATTTTCATATTGCTCTCTGTGGTGAGCAGATATGCTCTCGTTGTGCCGGAGCCTCACAGCTGATAAAGCCTAGCAGTTGGATGATAAGAGTTAGCAGAGATACCGCAGCGAAATGCAGCTCACCCTCTCTCTGCTCTCTGGAATAATGTGTGTTTTTAATGTAAATATGCATTGTGGAAACTCGCAGGGTTACCGTTTACATTCATTAATCTTTCCATTAGCGCGACAGTTATTAATTTTCATTTACAGGTGCACAAAGGGGGGCTTCTGTGTGTAATCACAGCCTATTTATCAGCCTAAACCAGGAGGTGAGATACGTGTTCCGAGGCAGAAAAGGTGTGTAAAACCAGATTACACGACCATACGAACACGAACAAAAAGTTTTCAGATGAATTTCCTTTTCGTTCTTTACACAATGGAACATTGTTTACAGGGGCTGACTGACTTTAGACATGAACATCAGTTTACCGGTCATGGTTAGTACTCAGTCTTCTATCCATGCGATTTGTCAATTTTTTACAGTGCCATGTCATTTCTCAGACACTTCATTGTTCCGACCTCTCAATAACCCGAAAAATTCCCTTTGGTCCTACAGCCCACTAGTCCGACGTCCCTTTATTTCGAAAAAATAAACCCTCTGCTCCAACATCCCATTGTTCCGACCATATAGGCTTTTGTGGATCACCTCCCATAATCTAAAATCTGAATCAAAAATAACGAGCGAAATTACTTTTCTCTAGCTTATTAACACATTTAAATGTTTAGCCTATCTTTGAACAACTGAAATAAAAATGTAGGATAAGTCCAGGGTAACAGGGTAAAGTTAGTTTTGGGTTGGATATGTATTTATATTTCCATAAGCCTGCAATGATAATGAATAGGAATGAGGCATATCCCTGCAATAACCAATGTGAGACGAACTTGATCAGTGAGAAGACGCCTCACCTTGGCTGTTTCAAACAGGAAACTTCGGGATTCCCGACATGTTAAAGGAACACGCCGACTTATTGGGACTTTGTCTTATTCACCGTAACCCCCAGAGTTAGATAAGTCCATACATACCCTTCTCATCTCTGTGCGTGTTGTAACTCTGTCCGACGGCTCCACCGCTAGCCTAGCTTAGCACAGATCCTGGAGGTAATCGGTTCCATCTATCCTACTGCTAGTGAGTGACAAAATAACGCCAACACACAAATGTCACTTAAGTATGGCTGTTCCGGACTAAAAAAAATCTTAGTTTTTAACATTCAGGACTTTGTCGACTAATCAGTTGATTTAATCAACAGATCTGTAGGAATTGAGTTTTGTTTTATTTTGAAATTTGTTTTATTTTGTAAAGTATCCGGCTGCGCTGAGGCTTTCCTGTGTTTGATTACCTACGTGGCTTGACACATTCGCTTGCGTCCCGCAGACGAAATAGACCAAACATTCGCAGTAGCGCGCGGTGGCTCCGCTCCTGGTACGACAGCTGGTACTAACAGACAGATTGGATAACGTGGGCGCCGAAATGAAAAAGGTTCTGCTTCAGCGGCCAGTGTGTCCCTGGCCTTGCGAACATAACAGGGTCCTGCTCACAGAACTCTTCCTCCAGGATGCCACTGGTGATCAAACAGTGTCATTGTAATGTATATAATGTCATTTTCAAAAGAGACCTTGTGAATGTCTCTCTTTGAAATCAGCATCAAACACATAATGAATGTTACAGACCATCGAAATATAACGACACAAAGGAATTAATGTCATGCAGGTACAATAGTGGATACATTCAAACTACTTAAGTGTATTTTATTATTCTCCAGCTCAACATCGAGTGTAAAACTTTCCTAAGGTCATATGTTTTTTATAATTTTTTTTCTTTCTATTTCTCAGAACTAAAGATCAAACATATCAGTGCTATTATCATAGGTCAAAGCACATCAGACAGGTTGTGAGCTTCAAAGGCTTTCCTCTCTCCGCTTGGCACGGAGGACGCACTCACTCTGCCAAGACTTTGTCCCGGGAACGGAGAGGGAGTGATGTCAGCGGTCGCCGCTGTCCGCGGCTCGGGCTCTCTGCCCAAAATGTGCTCAGATCAACGCCAAGACCGGACCGCTTTCCATTACACGCCCACGCATATCAACAACACGGTGCAGTTTAAGAGCTGGTTTGTGCTCTGGCTGCAGATGAGGTGAACCGTTTGTTTACATCATTAGAGACACGTGATGCGCTCCGAGCAGCGGGCCGACCTGAAGGAAAGCTGTGAACACGTAGTGGAAAATATTTGTATTTGTATTCAGCTCTTTAATCTGTCCTGATGGGAGATAAGAACAGCAGCATTGATTGCTGTGGTTAAATTGTCATAATAGTATCCCGCCATGCACTGCTCTGATCTGTCTTCCTTCCCCTCATGTTTTCACCTCTCTGTTTCTGAACTGTTTATCTCTTACTTCTACTGCATACTGATTTAAGGCAGGTTTTAATAGTGTGCTCACACCTGAAAACTGTCAAACTTCTGATGTTAAGTTGACTCAACTCATAGATACTGTTATCCCACAGTGCATGGCAAAGGAAATACAAGTACTTCTTACTACTCGGAACAATGCTAAGCAGTAGGAAAAACCTTTCCGTTCTTATTATGAATATTACTTGTCATTAGTTGACTAGTCTTGCTTTGCCAGACCTTCCTCCACATCGCTGCGGAGGAGGGTCTGTCTAGTCCACACAGCATTCCGTGATGAGAGAAAAACATGCTCTGGTTTATTGGCATTTCTTTAAAACAATCACAATCGTCATGGGCGTCTTTCTGTCGGCAACAGAAGCAATCCCGGAAGTGGAACGTCGTGGATATAGACTACTAGTCGACCAATTGATAGAAAATTAATGGCCAATTATTTTGATTATTGATTAATCATTAAAGTAATTTTTTAATGCAAAAAAATGGCAGAAAATGCAGTTGTCAAGCCCACAAATATGGAGGTTTCCTGCTCTTTTCTGTTTTATACAGAGACTATATAATATTAATGGACAGAGCATGTGTGACATCACCCATTGGTTTCAGGAGATCTGCTGTGAGTCGTCGAGTTTGCCGTTACGGGCGCAGCCAACCTGGTTGTGGATGTGACGATTTTAGACGTGAGGGAGGAGCTGCTTACACTCTACGTTACGTTACACACTTTCACTGGCAATCACATCATAGCCACGCCCTAAAACACAACTTTATCCCCGATTTTAAAATCAACAAGACCATTATTCAAAAAATGAACATCATTCTGTGTTGCAGAAGACTTAAAACTAGCGACTGAATGAGGTAATAAATCAAGTGAGAAGTGGGTCACTTTCTCATAGACTTCTACAGAAACCAAACTCCTTTTGCAACCGCACGTGTCTCCCCCTGCTGGAGTTCAGATAGAAAGCAGGTTTAAGGAGTCTCCCCCTGCTGGAATTCAGATAGAAAGCAGGTTTAAGGAGTCTCCCCCTGCTGGAATTCAGATAGAAAGCAGGTTTAAGGAGTCTCCCCCTGCTGGAGTTCAGATAGAAAGCAGGTTTAAGGAGTCTCCCCCTGCTGGAATTCAGATAGAAAGCAGGTTTAAGGAGTCTCCCCCTGCTGGAGTTCAGATAGAAAGCAGGTTTAAGGAGTCTCCCCCTGCTGGAATTCAGATAGAAAGCAGGTTTAAGGAGTCTCCCCCTGCTGGAATTCAGATAGAAAGCAGGTTTAAGGAGTCTCCCCCTTCTGGTATTCAGATAGAAAGCAGGTTTAAGGAGTCTCCCCCTGCAGGAATTCAGAGAGAATGCTGGTTTAAAGCACTTCTGCATTTTCCAGCACTTCGCCGAACCGGATGCTTTGTCCATTAATAATATACAGTCTGTGGTTGTATGTCATGAACAGAATATCTATTGGTTTAGAACTGAAAAAACAAGACATCTAAAGACATCTCCTTGGGCTTAGAGAAACTGGGATGGACATTTTCACCATTTTCTGAAATTTTATTGACCAAAAGATTAATCGAGAAAATAATCGGCAGATTAATCGATAATGATAATAAAGGTCAGTTCCAGTGCGAGTTACAGTGAAATACCATTACCAAAATATCCAATAAAGTGAATCAAATCCTTGAAAACTTTTGAATCCTGTATAAATATTTGGCTTTCAAAACTTTAGGCAACAAAGTCAAAGCAAAGATTACAAATTTAAAAAATAGGGAGCAAATACACAATTTGAAAAGAGATTCATAGCTGAAGGAATAGTTTTTGGAAATACACATATTCACTTTCTTGCAGAGAATTAGATGTTGAAATTTATACAACCTCTGATGTCTGTAGAGTAAATATAAAGCCACCACCAACAGTCAGCCGTTTAGCTTAGCTTAGCATTAAAAGAGTGGGAATAGAGGCAAACTACTACCCTGGCTCTGGGCAAAGGTGACAAAATCCACCTACAGGCACCTCTAATGGACCTTTTTCATAGCAGACATTTTGACTTGTCATAGTGGGAAAAGCACAGCTTAAATTGATAACCTTAACGATGGCTCAATTCCATCAAGTGTCCCAGTAAGCTATTTCAGTGAGTCAGCATGCACAATACCAGTGGCGACAAAGGTTGACTGTGGTGTCGGCTGATGTCGGCCATCGTCGCCTTTATCTGGGTCAAAAATTAGCACCGGAACACACCGCAGAGACTCCAGACGACGGCCAAGTACCACGTACGTTCTACGCCTGCGTGAGAGGAAATAACTCTCCATACCAGCAGGCGGCGGTATTCTATTCGTCATTCAACAAAGGGAGGGTTAACGTTGCTATGATACCCACAACAAACAGCGTTTGCTCGATCAGCGGCAGAACCGAGCAGAGCCTACGGTCCCTCTGCGTTGCTCCCCGCCGGGAAGACAGCGGGGAGATGGCTAACCTGACTGTGCCTCTCCCTGGCTGCCATCTGTTCTCTCGGCAAAGAATTCTCCCTACAGTGGGTGCAGAGCGGATGTAGAGATCTTTTAAAAGACATGTAATTGTTGGAATAAATACACCTACACAAGTAGTTATGTATATCTTGTTGTACGTTTGCCATGTTATGGAAATAATGTGTTTGGAAGGAACATTCAAACTCCATTTTTGACCAGTTTTGACAGCTCTTATGTGTATTGGTTTGATCAGATAAGATAAACAATGAAAGGAGCCTTGTGTGTGCCTGTTACAGTCGTTTGTTTGTTTTCATCACTCTCATTTTTAAGCCAATCAGATGAATTGGCTGTTCGGCCGACGCGGTCGCCTTGGTGTGTCAGGGCCTTAAAGCTCAGTGATTAACATGTGTTTGTTTAATCCATAATCAAACTATTCCTTTCACCAATCCAGATATTAAACTGCTATTTAATTGACCCAATAGTACATGAATTCATGTATTGTTTATATGCTAACTGCAAAAATATTATGTTTAAAATCAAAGTCAAGAATGGGCCCGGTCTAATGCAGAAATAATAAAAATGATTATTGGAGACATAAGATTTTTTTTTTTTACTTTTATGATTTCCAAAACCTCCAGCTGTCAATAAGTGCAGTCGAGTAAAAGTTACAATGTAGGAAAAGTGGAATACTGGACTGGATACTGTCTTCCTTTGCATCCAATTTATTTCCTTCATATCTTCTTGTCATCTCTGTCCATCCCTGCTGACTGCCTCTCTCTGTTATTTCGGACTCTGTGTCTGTGATTTGGTCAGGCCGGCCTGTGGGCAGCGCAGCATTGGGCTTCACCTCTCTTTCCGTTTGATTAAATCATAGCTGTAGTGGCGAGACGGGTCCCACAGAGTCAGGTGCAGAATTATTAACCTTTGCTGTCGGAAGGACGTCTCTCTCTCCGCAGGCCTGCGGTGAGATGACTGGCCAAGATGGACGCCCCAGTTCACAACTCAGACCTGTGTGTGTGTGTGTGTGTGTGTGTGTGTGTGTGTGTGCCTGTGTGTGTGTGTGTGTGTGTGTGTGTGTGTGTGTGTCTGTGTGTGTGTGTGAGAGAGATGGAGCGGAGGCGGGGCGGTCAGCTCGCTGCTCAGAATAAAGTCATCCATCCCTGAAGGTGTCTGAGCCGCTCGCTCCGTGTTGTCAGAGACCAGATACAGAGCGTTTCATAATTCAACAAAGAAACTATCAGCGACTCGGGAAACCATGAAAATTCACAGCTCATCAGAATCACAGTTTTTCTGGCATTACCTCACATGTTTAACCCATAGAGAGTTGAAAAATGGACAAAGTGACGCTGCAGACTTCCACGGAGACCAGTGAAGTATTTCAGAAGCACTTTTCCGGTGATGGCTGAGCGTTACTGAGCAGCCTCCAACTGAGCTTGAAGACGTAGATGTGACGTGAGCAACCTGTCTGAAAGTTGGAAGTCTTCTGGTAGCTGTGCCAAGAGAAATCTCAATCATTCCCAATCTAGCAGAGACGGAGAGCGTAGGTATATGTAAGGAGATAACATAGACACAGGCTAATTATTGATCACTAAAATGATAGTTAACATTAGTAATTAAACTTAAACAGCTAATGTAAGTCCAAACTGCCTGAGAGCTTCTCCTGTACTATACGGTAATTTCTCTACTGTGCGATGCACGTGGTTATGACACAATCGTTAGCCTATTTTTATAAAAACGTCTGCTACGGAGCCATAATGTGAGGTACAAGGTAATGGAGCCTTTTATACATTGTCGTGTTTCTTTAGAAATAAACAATGGACAAATAAAGTCTTTAAACGCTTCAGATGTAAAGTTATTCGCTGTCAAAATGATGCCAAAATGAATGGGAGTCAATGGGATGCTAACGGGAGGCGATGGCTTGTTAGCATCAAAATGGCTCCATAGGAGCTACGCGTTGTGGAGGCTCGCTTACCCCCCTTGGTTTAACCTCCTCAATGAAACCTCTGCCGGACACCTTTCTTAGCCGACAACTTTGGCTGTGCAATTAATCAAATTTTGATTTCAGCTCTAAACGATCACAAAAACAATGTAATCGAAAAAATTATTTTGCACATTACGTCTTGCAGCTAAACTCTTATTTTGTCTTGTGTTCTGAAGGGGAATTCAGAAAGTTCAAACAGGAGAAGTATTAAGGGAAATGTCACAGTTCAAGGTGTTTTCACTGTTGATTTGTCTAACTGATTCACTGTTTTTTTAAGTTCAAGAAATGCAACAGCTTTCCAAAAGTCAAAGAGTAATCGTGTTAAATAATCGTGATTTCAAGCATGGTACATCACGGCTTTATTCAACTCGAAAACTTTTATAGTTTTCCGTTAGCAAAAAGTTGGGGATAGTACCAGTATCGATGGGTATACGAATCGATGCACCGGTCCAATACAACATAATTACGCCAGAAAGAAATCTACTTTTAAGTAGTTTGTTATTTTTGCATAGAAAGTTTAACTTTATTCAAATGAGGACCACTCGAGAAACAATCAGGTCCGCATGTTTGTGTTTGAAGGCGGGGGTTACAAAAAAAGTCTGACCAAGATGGCGGAGGTTATAAGCGCTGTATCATGAAAATTTGTATGTGATTAAAATGTTTCTACACGACCACTGGTACTTTATCAACACAAATTGTGATTTATATGACACACAAACTTAGTCAGGGCACATACACCACTAAATAGACCACTGTATATGTTAGTTTAAACACTCAAACTTTTCAGCTAGCCGACAGGCTAATCGCTAGCATGTTCGGACATTGGAATTCATTGTAAGCCTAGCCAGGCAGCTAGGCTACTTGTGCCTTTGTTTGATTACATGTTTTGTTGGCGAACATTGACGCTTGTATCAACACGAATTTCACAAGCTACAATACCAACGATAGCTTGCTAGCAAACTAGCTGCCTAGCAGCCGCTGTTCTGTTGCGGTCTGGCATGTTGTTTTCGCGACCACGCCCCCGAGGCAATATTTCGCTGGCCGAAATTTGCTTGGTGTTTCGCTGTGTGAAAACCTACCGTTCACATTGCAACCCAACAACTAGTGTGTCTGTAATCTGTTATGTGTCTTTTATTTTTTGTTTCTAAGTTTGAATGTCTTGAAAGTTGCATATAGGGCTGGGTAAAAAATTTGATACCGATACCAATACCGTGACTTTGATACCGGTTGTTAAATGATATTTTTTTTCAATACCAATTCAATTAAACAAAAAGAAATTACAACATTACACATTTCGGCACAATTTTTTTTATTTGTGCCAGCTCCTACTACGTGAACCCCGTCTCTGTGTAACGTAGAGTCTTCCCTGCGTGTCTCTACGACGTGTAACGTCAGACAGCCAATCACAAACATTATTAGATCTTGGTAAAAGCATGCTGCGTGCTTATTGGCTCACTGACCCTAATGAGATTTACTCCTTAGGTATTGAAACTGGGTTGAATGACAAGGTATTTTTCGATACTCGATACTTTAGAGGCAATTCAGTCAGTGCCTAAAAAGTATTGAATTCAGTACCCAGCCCATTTCCTCTCTCTACATTATAGCTTTTAGTCATGACTCGCCAGGCATTTGTAGCTTGTGTCCAGCCATCTTGTCTGTTATCGAGCCCTTGCTGTTATGAGGCTGCCTTCTGATTGGGCCGAAAACGCTGCTTTGAAAGGAGCCATTAAACCACAGTCAGCCGTATTTACCATCCTAATAAACTGTGGCAGAATGTTTTCTGACTGATTCTACTCTCTGTGAGTAAAGCAAGCTGCCCTACCTCTAATACGGCTCCGACCTGACTTGCTGCAGAGTTGTAATTAGCCTATTAACAGTTAACGGGCAGGGTTTTTTTCTCAGTGAAGGCCACAACGTGAAAGCATTTAGACTACAACTGCAGCAACAGACTACAATAATCAGCCCTGGTTTACACTGATAATTGCCTGTTAGACAATAAGAAGGACAGAGTGGAGGCACATTGTTTGTGGGACTTTGACACACGGAGCCGCGGCTGAACCGACAGCCCACGGCGAAGGACAAGGCAGCAGAGATCAGGTCCCTGCAGAGATCCAGGTTCCCAGCAACCAATTAGATAATAAACGAAGCTCTGGGCTCCAGGCCTAACGAGACCCAGAGCATATTCCGACAGCTGGCTGATGGGTTGATCGGTAATGTGGAGGGCCTGGCAGTAACGAGGTTGCTCCGTGATTGTGACAATTCGATCTGTGGGTTAACCTCCTGAACCATGCGTTTACTTTTTCCCCCTTAAATGTCCCCATCATAATAAACATTGAAAGTTATAAAACATCATGAATATGTTTTATTCAGACTTTATGATTCATCAAATATGTACACGTTTCTCATGTATTTTTATAAAATATTGTAGATGTGTGCATCATTTTGTACACTTTCCCCCTCTAAACGTCAGCCTGACATTTGATATCTTTGTAAACTTTGGGATGTCCACTACAATTTAAAATAAAGTTGTGTGAGTTTGAACAATGCCTGACCTTCCAGCATGAGGTCGTAAAGATTCTCTACACTGGTTAAACCTGGATTTATCCAACTTTTCTGGCAGAGAAAATATTTATTCATCTTCGAAACTTCTGGACTTGTGTTTTATTATGTTATCACCATTTATATCATCATTTAAGGTATATTCCCACTGAGCAAGCGACGTCTGTGGACGTACAAAACAGGTTGATATCCTGTCTGTCCGTCCAGGCCATGATCTGAACGTCCATTGACAGAATTAGTTGATAAATAACACTGAGAAATGATGTCCAGTTAGGCCTTAATTTATACGTCCACTCACAGCCAGAACTAGTTGAGAATAGACGTTGACAATGGCTATACTCTGGATGTCCATTGACAACCAGAATTAGATGATAAATAACACTGAGAAAAAATGCCAGTTGTGGAGGAGAGACAGCATGGCTAAGAGACAGAGTGGCTAAGAGACAGCGTGGCTAAGAGACAGCGTGGCTAAAAGACAGCGTGACTAAGAGACAGAGTGGCTAAGAGACAGCGTGGCTAAGAGACAGCGTGGCTAAGAGACAGCGTGGCTAAGAGACAGCGTGGCTAAAAGACAGCGTGGCTAAAAGACAGGAACTCTTGTGAAAGGCTACGGACGGTTCCTATCCGACAATTCCAGCGTTGCTATGGAAATGATAAACAAACCTGCTAATGCTAATTAGTTAGCTAGCATCAGACATCGAACTATTGACATAATACCCTATATCACATTTAACCAACGTGACATGTCAACGTCCTGGGCAACTTTTCTCCACGCAGCAGCCTTTCTATTTATATCTGTATAAGAGAGGTCATAGAGAAGACACTTATCAGTCGTTCTAGTCTCTCTGCCATTTTTGTGAGTCACTTCCGAAGCTTTTCAACGGTGTAGTACGACGTCCGCTGGGGGCGTATTGCGTATTACGGAGCTGATTTCAACTGCCAGTGTAAAGGCGGCGTAAGAGACAGCTTGTCTGTGTACGCATCTTTCCATGGCCATATAAACGTAACATTGTCAAAAAGTGTCATTACTAGGGTTAGGGTTAAAAAACACTTTGGCCACATTCAACAAGGTCTCCACTTCATCCATGTTATATTAAACCAAAACTCAAATAAGAAAAGGTAGGCCTAGGTGACAGAAGTCAGTCTTGTCTGTTACTGTCTGGGCAGTGTGGACTGGCAGTTGGTTTCATGGTTTCTAAAGACTTCCAACTGACAATTGCCAACAACTGGCAACTTTAGAATGTTGGAGTTTGTTGCCATTTGTTGGAGCAGTGTGCAACCTCAAACCTCAAAACTAAGATAGTTTAAGAAAAAGTTATTGACTACTGAAAGGTTTTTGTCTGCAGGGCTGTACCGGGTTTTTACAAGGTTTGCCGAAAAAAGAACCGAGCCTTGTGGTGACGATCACATTGTAAGAAAAAAGTATACTAGCTTCTGTTATTATGAGTAATGAAAGCTCAAAGCCGTGCGAAGCATCTGGGCCCATTGTGGGTGAGATGGTTGGAAAAATATGGACCGGACTGCTTGAGATATTTGTCATATTGGCAAAAATGGAACACTAAGTACAAACAAAGAATGAAGTTGGATTGTAGACACTGTATAACAACCTATATAAGCATATAAAGAGAGATTCCGATTTTATCTGCTTTTATATATTTAACTGTTTTAATTGCTCTTTAATGTTTCATTTCTTATACTGCACTGTAACTTTTATTCTTGTATTTTAACTGTTTTAAATTTTTTATTCTGTTTTCATGTAAAGCACTTTGAATTGCCCTGTTGCTGAAATGTGCTATACAAATAAAGCTGCCTTGCCTTGCCTTGCCTCCTTTAGAAAGGCACAACATTGTACTTTTTTTTTTGTTGACGTTTTATTCATTCATTTGCAAATTAAGTCCAAAAACAAAATATATTACATACAGCACAACATTGGTTACAGAAGCGTATTCCCTGTGCAATAGTTGTAGTCAAAACACAGCAGAGGGCTCAGCCCTTTTAACTTAAAAAAAACACAACAAATTAGACATATCCCTTATTAGACCAGGGGGCTTCAACGTTTTTAAGCCAAGGACCCCTTAAGTGAAAGACAGACGAAGCAGGGACCCCCTACTACATATACTGTATAAAATTAAGTTGCATATTAAACCGGGCCTACAATAACATGTAGGGTGTTCTAAAGCCGTTATACATACCTTTTTTGCATAGAATACTAAGCTGTTCAAATTGATATTATTAACCATTTTTTAATGTCAATCCCCAACATCCTACAGCCTCAGTATGTGACCGCTTAAAGAGTGTAGGATTGGTGTAAAACACTGGCAGTACAGCAAACATGTTTCTACTTTTAACTAGAGCTCACTGAGCCTTACAAGGGGGGCCCCTGAAAAGCTCAGAGGAAAGAATGTAAGCACTGGATCTTCATGCAGTTCAGTACAAGCCGGTTATAAAGCAACACAGACTCCAGGTTTTGAAGTAAGACACTGAACACACGAGAATAAACCTAAAATAAATGCCCAATTCATCTAAGTGATGTGGCAAGACAGACCTTTGTTTATATACAGTAATATTTTAACTTTAATTGTTGTGCTTCTTGTTAGGTGGAAAAGTACTCTGCTTAAGAGAGAATCATTTCATGAAGGTTATAATAACAGCATGTCTGCAATTGTATCAAAACAGCGTGCAGTTGCTGCAGTCTTGTATTGGCTGCTTCAGTGTTAAAGAAAAATGAACATCACCCTCCAGTGTTTTAGCTGTCCTTTCAATTTTGCCTCCATGCTGTCCATAAAGCGCAATGGGACCTAACAGGATGTGGATCCATCACAGTGACGGAGCAGCTCCCCATCGTGTGGCCACTGATTCAGAGTACTGACGCTGCCATCGCAGACAGAATGCAGCGCAGAGCTGCTAGGTGCTTTTATGCATCTGTCACCTCACAGAATCTTTCACTAACACCGGCTGGCCTTTTCTGGGCAAATCGGACCGGACTTAAACTTTTGGCTCTGTTCGTATCGTTAGAAAGGACACAACATTCCATACATTTTGATTTAAAATAAATGTATGACAGTTAAAGGTGTGGATGATATAGCAAAGTAAAATAAATTTGCATCTGCTGCTCCTCACTCAGTCAAGTTGGATCCCCAACTCTGAGTCTGTACATTCTATCCAAAACACACTAATGTAAAAATGTCAGTAGGGCTTTTTTTTAAAAGCCTCAAAGAAGGTTGAATATTTCAAAAAGTATTAATGTGATTGAAAGTTGAAATACTACCCTAACATTTTAAAGTTTGAATAGAGTTTCTCAAATTCTGAATAACCAAACACAAACTCCACTTCCTATCAAGAACACTCTTTACTGTGGGCCGTGTTGTCGTCTCTTTTCAGAACATGTTAAACAGCAGATACTGTTACTGTTAGCCAGTGTTATTCGTTTGTGCACCAAGTAGTATGCACACTGTCAAAATTTGGAAATGTAGGGTCCAGTGGAGCACTTACCTAGCCTGGATGCCAGCCGAACTTAGCCCCGCCCACAACATTCGAGGACAGAAGGTTCGGTCTGGACTTGATCCGTTGAGGAGCAATTATGCTCGAACAAGAGCTGTTCGGACCAGTCAAATTGTGAGGGCGGGCTTTATATGATGATGGACAGATGATCAACAGTAACGTCTCTCTCACAAACACACACACACACACACACACACACACACACACACACACGCACACACACATCCCCTTCCCTCCGTGCACACCTCGTCCACCATGAATTGCTTTCTAATCTGTGGGAAACACTGAATTTGTTTACGTCGCGTCTGTTATAGAAGATATCGACAGTGCGTTCATTTTAAAATCCTCAACCGGCCCGCCTCAGCTCGAGTCAAACCAGCTGATGGTGTCGCTGCGACTCAGCTGTTCAAGTCCACCGTTATATGGTCGTGCGAGATAGAGAGTGACTGAAGAGAGAGAGCGCCCAGCGGCGTTAGAACAAAGCCACGAATCAGAGAAATAAAACGTGTTTTCGACGATTCATCACTAGAAATGCAACTGTAGCAAGCATCTCACTATCACTAACGTTCTCCACATTCATATTTAGAAGAAACAAATGATATATCCAGCTACAACAAAGTCTAAAAGTCGAAGTTAGGACGGAAGTGCAAAGGGGTTGCTATGGAGACGATACACCGTCTCGTCTCATTGGTGTTGTTGAGTTCTGTTGACAGTTGAGTTGAGTTCCATTACTCTAATTGGTTGGAGGTCTATCCAATTAAGTGCAGCGGCATTTTTTTTCCTGGTTGGGTTGAAACACACCCCATAATCACAGCCCAATGGAGCAGTTTCAGATTCTAGTCAGAATCTGAGTATGACAATGACAGGCTAGCACTTAGCCATATTGCGGGCTAAAAGTCGAGATATATCCACTTATGATTCTTTAAATTTGACGTTTCTTTTTTTAAGCCATCTCCCGCAAGTCTCTTTGCTACAGTGGACTCAAAATTTGAATTTTGTTTCTCTTGAAAATAAATAATAAAATATTTTTTGTTAATCCACAGTGGGGAAATTACAATTTGCTAGAAATCACTACACACAGGCCTGAAATACACACACACGACCTATTCATGGACGAATGGAGATCAGATCACTCTATCAGAGTGAGTGGGCTGCCAGTGCTGGACCATCGCCCTGAGCGATTGGGGGTACGGTGTTTTGCTCAAGAGCACCTTGGTAGTGCCCAGGAGGTGAACTGGCATCTCTCCAGCTACCAATCCACACGTCCGTATGGGGACTTGAACCAACGACCCTCCGGTTCTCAACCCAACTCCCTACGGACTGAGCTACTGCCACCTCAAAAACGTAATGGGTGTTCTGTGTATGAGACTATAAATGAATTGATGGTTTGTGTTTGTTTTATCTTGTGCATTTCTGTAGCGAGGGTAGCAAGCTATTCAGACTACCTATTCAACTGGTTTTTATTTGCTATTTTGTTTTTGAAGTGACAGGCAGTGTTGGGGAGTAACGGAATACATGTACCGGCGTTACGTATCCAGAATACAAATTATGAGTAACTGTATTCCGTTACAGTTACAATTTAAATAGTTGGTATTTTGAATACAGTTACATTGTTGAAATCAATGGATTACATGACGATACTTCTCTGTTTCACGAGTTTATTCACTCTCTAAATAAACTAAGGCAACTCCATGCATTTCCCAGAAGCCCCAATATGAAAACGAAAAAATTAGCTATTTGCCTGATCAGTCACAATGGAGTCGGAACCGGCACAACAGAGCCAGGGCAGGAATGCGTTTCTATCTTGGAAATTCAAACAGCATTTCACATTAAAGAAAGAGAAGGGAGAACGAAATATAACTGTGCTTGCCAGCAACCAACCTCCTTTCAGTGTCCAAATTACTCCACCAAAGAAGCATCTTAAAGTAAGGTTTTTTTTTTAATTAGCCAGGGGTAGTCGTCCGTTGTTGTTTTACTGGTCACCTTGCTATTTTATAGTTGTACCAGGTAGCTACCTGCTTAGTTGACGTGCGACTTTACATTCTCCTATGTGCTGATTTACTATCCCCAGAGCCGTTGAAAGACTGACTATCCCCGTTTGACATGCTAGCTAACGTTAGCTAAAATTAGCTCGTGGTAGCTTAGACTGCGGTTAGATTTTTGTAGTATGCAGTTCGGGACTACAAATACAAAAATCTATCAATTGTTCAGGTTCACATTCAGCCAGTTGGAACAGAAGAACACACCAGAATAGGCCTGTTTAGTAAGCTGTATGTGATGGCCGCATTCCTACACTTATAAAATGCAATTCAATGTGGAAGTAATCCAAGTATTCAGAATACGTTACTCAGATTGAGTAATGTAACGGAATATGTTACAAATTACATTTTTGGGCATGTATTCTGTAACGGAATACGTTTTGAAAGTATCCTTCCCAACACTGGTGTACAGGGTAGGATTGTGATTATTCTCCTGTCTGGCGCCCAACTCTTACTTTGGATATTTAGGTATAAACCTATGCTACAGTTGAAAAAATTGACATTTTCTTAAGTTAGGGTTGGCTAAAGATTCTAATAATTTTGTGTTTAGTGCATTTCAATGTCATGTTTCGGAAGAAGAAAATAGCAGATTTCGAAGGTGACTGCCTTCCAAATATTTTAAAACTTCAAATTAGATTACAATTTATAATCTTAGCGCTGTCTGAATCTGGATTTACAAAGCTGTAAAACCCAAAACAGTTCATATGGATGGCACCAACACTGTCTGTGAAATTGTATTCAAACTCCACCGCTATCTCCTCCGGCAGGTTCCTTTAAAAAGCAATCCAGTCAATCAGTCTCTGCAGATTGCAGTGAATAAATCCAATCCGTTATCATTACCCCGGTTACTGTCGGCGCGGTGAATCGGGGTCGTCGAGGATGTGTGTGTTTCACTGCAGGAAGAAAAAAAAGTGCGAGGAAGACGAATGACGATGCTGTAAGGTGAGCGTGAGAGCTAGGGGGGACTCAGGTGGCGTCTGATGCATGATGGGAGTGGCGGAAGCTCAGGTGGGAGTTAATTCAGTGTCAAATGAGACAGAGAGATGAGTGAAGGGGGGTGGGGGGTTATATAGAGTCCTGCATCAGTACTGCAGCTGAGCCCCTCTGATACCTCTGCACATAGATCACACTGACAGGTTGGAGGGAGTCTGTGTACGGCTACAATAACACTGCAGGAACCAACAATACTGCAAAATACTGTACAAAATACTGCAGGGAAATGCACACAAAATACTGGGAAAAGTGTATAAAAATGATGACAGCCATATCCATTTAACATAGAACTTTATTTAAGGAATGGTTACAGTTACATCCCCAGTCTAAAGCAGCTGTTCACAGAGCCGAAGACCTCCAACGTGGCCACCAGAGGGAGGGGGAGGTAATAACTCCTGACAGGCTTCTGCTTCTGAAACTGCTGCATTTTATAAAATCAGCAGATAAACATGAGTGCACACGTTAAGCACAAGGAACATTTCACATAATCCCTAATCCACTACTATCTTTATTTATCTGTGTGTGTGTGTGTGATTTTAGTCTTTGAGAAGGAGTACAATTTTATTGAAGGCATGTTCAGTCCTCCTTTCGTCAAGACTTGTTGGGGTTAAGGTCTAAATTTGGTCAAAGTTTAAATAAGGTGCTACAAAATGTATCACAGTCCCCACTAGTATGGAAGTTAAAATGTGTGGGTGTGTGTGGATATGACAATATGTACAATTCAATATCATGCTGGGTTTTATCCAAGTTCTTTGTTGTGACTGAAGGATTAACAGAATAATCCTTTTTGTTATTTTTTTGGGATGTTTGTTTTTCTCTCCCTGCCTCGGTTAGCGTTATCAAAATGAATGTAATATTTGTATTTTCATCAAAGTAAAAAGGACGCAGAACAAAAATGATGGATTCAGCCTTATCCGTTTCCCACATGGAAGGCATCTGTGTAATTGCTTGCACTGTTCTTTTGTAGCTTTCCACTAATGGATGCTGAAGGCTGTTGTTGGTTTTGGACCTTTCTTCAGGCCTCCTAGATGTTTCTAGACTAGAGCGTCTTGTTGGTTTCACTCGGTCCCCAAAGTTTTATGAAGGATCTTAGGGGTTTGCGAGAGCCCTGGAAGATAATGACAAGATGTTCGCGATAGTTCTTGAAGTTTCATTATGATTCTTGAAGACTTCAAATTCCAAGTGGTTATCAACCTTTTCAACCTATGTTTTAAACTACTGTTAAACCCAAAGGCGTGCAAGGGCCTTTGAGGTTTTCGTCTTTAAGTGTGGAAGGAAGTTGTTGTTTACAAGCAAAGGAGTAAAAGTATCTTGTGATGTTGAATGGCGCTTTGCCAAAAAGTATCATGGATACTTTATCTAACTTTAACACAACAATCAGTTCCAGGTAGACAACTGGCCGTTTATTATTTATTGGAATTGAGGAGATATGTGAAATCGGCAAACTTGTTTATTTCTGTTGTCATTTTCAGCCATAATGGTAAGGTAATGATGTTCCTACATTTCCCTTCAAGGGTTAGGGTTAGGGGTTAGGCAAACATAGGACCTAATTTTAGAAAAACTATTAATTAATTATCCACTGTAGTGTACTGTAGAGTGTGGTCTAGACCTACTCTATCTGTAAAGTGTCTCGAGATAACTCTTGTTATGATTTGATACTATAAATAAAATTGAATTGAATTGAAAAAATTCTTAGAAATGTGGAAACTGTGGGAACATAGGGCCTAATTTTGAAAAAAATCTTAGAAATGTGGGAACATATGGCCGTGGGAACATAGGGCTGTGGGAACATAGGGCTGTGGGAACATTGGGCTGTGGGAACATAGGGCTGTGGGAACATATGGCCGTGGGACCATTGGGCTGTGGGAACATAGGGCTGTGGGAACATAGGGCTGTGGGACCATAGGGCTGTGGGAACATAGGGCTGTGGGAACATAGGGTTGTGGGAACATTGGGCTGTGGGAACATAAGGCTGTGGGAACATAAGGCTGTGGGAACATAGGGTTGTGGGAACATTGGGCTGTGGGAACATAAGGCTGTGGGACCATAGACACTCCCGTTAGGAACAGCAACATCTCACCACCGGTCAGACTGACTGCTGGTTTGAGTGGTGTCATTTTATTTGGTCTGTTTAATTCTTTAGTCTACCTGGAAGTTATTGTAAACCAACATTGTGCCATAACTTAAGCATTAAATTCCGTTGCATTACGTTTAAGCGTTAGCTGGGACACTTCTGTGTTTCTTTGTTGAGGAACATTGTTAAAAGTAAACTTTAAAAATTGGAATTTAAAGTGGCAAAAAAAAACTTCTGCAACCAGCATCTCCTCTGACACTAGCTTCACAGTCTGCACAGGTGTTCATGAATTCTGACTGTATATTACTTAATCTTACATTCACCCCCCCCCCTCCCACGCTGCACTTCCCCTATACACTTAGGCAAATGGTTTTGCATGTGCGGCCTGTAAAGCAAGTTGAAAGTGAACTATAAAGAGATAGCAAGAAAGAGAGAGTGTGTGGCAGACAGACTGACGGTGCAGTCATGCAGTAAATGATGTTGGTTTAAGGAATCATACAGCGGCAGATTGCCACCTCCTCCAGCCTTCGCACACCCACACTCGCACACTTAACACACAGTCGCCTCTTAATGATAATGCCCTTTAAATGGCTTTATTGATTTTAATGTAGCCTACCACACATATTTTATGAAAGTCAATACGGTAAGAGGACCGCCTCCCTAATGTAAATAGCCAGTTGGAAGTCTATTAGAATGGTTATCGATGGAGGAGTGGTAATTACCTGCCGCTGCGCCGTGCTTGCTCGCTCGCTCTTTATCTTGCCGTGTCTTAGCCTGACACTTTAAAGCCACAATAGAGCCCAACATCAGGGGGTAAGCTGGTGAATATGCAATGCAAATCAATGCCCTTAGAGTCCATATGCTTTTGATCAATGCAGAGAAGAGAGTGAGAGTTTGGACTGCATGTACGTAGTTAGTCTGAAGCTTTCTGTCTGTGTGAAGAGTCTCTCTACATACCTGAAGACATAAAAAGACTCTTTTATACACACAGTTCAGCTCATTTCCTCTCTCGCATCACTACTTCTACACTGCTGCTACTGATATTCCCATGGCTGAAATAACCCACAGGGAGCTAAATTAGCTGTCGGCCTCTGTTGACTTTCTGTATCTAATAATTTGTGTAAACAAATGTTTATTTATGAATATGCACAACATTAATTCTGACACAGGAACCCTGGTTTGGATGCATTTTTTTTTTTTTTTTTTTTATATGTCAAGGTGGAGAGTTTAAGATAAATGAGGTCCGTATGATTGAATCCTTTAAAGGGGCACGTTCCCAAAATAAATAAGTAGTTAATCAAATTACCAGGAACAATCGGACACGATACATAATACTTCAGGGCTAGAAAACGGTCCGGGCCCCCAGGACAGTTGCCTGCTCTGACAGCCTTGGCTACTACTATTATTACTGCTACTACTCCTGCTGTTTCTCCTCATCATACTACGTTTGTCTGTTGAATTGGATCTGGCTGTTCATTACAAATGTTCGAACATTCGTGCCTTTTGTTTCATACCAGTGTTTCCCCTATAATTGTACAGGGCGGCCAACAGGAACCCCCGCCAGGCCAGATATTTTTTTTTTTATGCCAATATATAACGCTAAATATACATTGTGTTTTCACTATATTCATTCTGCAGTTGTGTACCGCCATGAACTGCAGCTGCACACTACAATGAGTCACTGAATGAGACAACTGTCTGTGGTTGGTGTCTGTAACAGCAGGACAGTCAAGTGTTATCTAAACTGCTAAAGGCAGTTCAACAGGGGAAGTGAAGATAATGTTGTCGGTATAGTGGGAATTGTCCGAAAAGGTCTAATCAGACTAAGCAGTCTAATCTGACTCCAGTTAATTCATTCCTGCGTTTTCTTTTATTGGATTTACGTTCACTCTACACAAGGATCAATCAGAGACGATGAGTTCAGTCAGTCAAATTTACTGAGTCCAGCATAAGAGTTACGGCTTTGCATGGTTGAGCGGTGTTAGAAGATGGTTAGGTCTATGTTACTTGGATGCGTTCTGATGTTTGCATGGCTTCTTATACTGAATGTGGATACTGTTTGATGTGTAGCTGTGCTGGGGTTTTGATGCTTCCTGTGGCACTGCATGGCAAACTGAGAAAGCTTTTCTGTTGTTTTAGCTGTCTGTATGGTGTCTTGTTGACTTCTGTCTGTGTAGTTTAATCTGTACTAATGTCTTGATGACTTATGTCTGTATAGATTAACCTGTACTAATATCTTGCTGCTTCCCTGCTGCTCTGGTCTAAAATCATCCGGCCAAAGGACTACAGTTGAAAATTAGCTGGCTGGCTAACACTGGCACATTTACAGAAATGTTGATTAATGTGTGTTGTCCTTTATAAATAAAGAATAAAAATAAAAAAATAAAACGTTAGCTTAGTGTCAGGATCCCACAGTCTCCCATTCTCTCTGCTGATTCCTCACATCTGTTTCCACTTTTGTCTTCATAAAAGCTCAGTTTATCGGGTCGGCAGCTTATAAAAACTTCAGTCATGGATTCTTTACATTGTTGGTAGTTCATATCACCAAACATTAGCTTTTAGGTGGTTTTAGTTGTTCGCTAGCAGACGAAATTGACGAGGAGGAAACCTTTGCACAGTACAAGTCAAAGGAGAGCAGAGAGTAGAGCTGAAGGTCTTTGCTGGGTTCGGTCTTAATTTCTATCATTTTAATCATGGTAAAAACGTTTCGATTAGCGTGAAAATGGATGCTGAGGAGGTGAAACGGAGGCTGGCCTCTGCCGATCACGTTTTGGTTGCACCAGTAAAGAAAGCAAAGTCTGAGGTGTGGAAAACTTTTGCCCATGTGCATAATGAGAATAATGAGCCAGTGTATAAATGACTCATTCTTGACAAAAGGCAAAAGAGCTGTGTGCGTGCGCACATTACAGCTCTAGCAGAGAGTTGTTTTCCTCCTCCGGTGGGCGTGGCTTTCAGAGTTTTTCAGTCTATTTCTCTTTTGTTAACTGTTGTGTCTAATTATGATTGTACTGTATATTCAATTATTGTTACGGACCCCCTCGAGAACAAGATGGTGCATCTCAAAGGGTTACTACTAATAAAGAAATTTTCAACAGTATGACGCAATGCGCACTGTCTCTATACGATTGCAACTGCTACTTCTCCTACTGCTTCTGTTACTACTGCCGTCATCACTATCCATCCTGAGTACTACTGTTCTTCTACAATTGCTGCAACTACTATTCAACTACAATTGCTTTTGCCTGTACTGCTTTTACTCCTGCCGCTGTCAGAACACTGAAGTGAGGGTTTGGACGGCATGTCTCTTTGTGAGAAGCGTCTCCATTTGCATGGAAAATAAGAAAAAGTCTCTCATGCATTGAATTCATTTCATTTTCTCAGGCTCTCTCTCTCTATCGCTTCTCTCTGTCATTTCCTCTAACTCTCTCTTTCATACCTCCTCCTCTTCCTCGCTTCCAGCTCCACGACAGGGTGACGCCGCTTAATTGGCGACGACACTGAAACATGTCCTGTCCTGCTCTGCAGCCTCCTCTGCATAATTAAAACAAGAGCAACACTTCATCTCCACTGCAGCGGGAGGCAGATGAGAGAGAGCGAGAGAAAGGAAGCGAGGTGAAAGTATCCCCTGTTATATCTCTTCTTAAAAACTATTTTTGTAGACCGGCTTTTATGCGATGCCTTTTATCCTATTATTTTCACAAATATATTATTTTTACCCTCTGTGTCTCTTCTTTTATTTCCCACTGGCTTCTTCCTTTACTTTTTAATTCATTTCCACTTTGATGTTTGAATGTATTTGATTGTTGAAGCACTTTGTCAACCGGTGCGTTTGAAGTTTGCCAGAAATGGAGTTTATTTTATTATTCATAATATTGTTACAAAGAGAGAGAGATTTATGATGTGGGATCCACGCTAAGTGGGTGAAAAGATCACAGGGCTCGGCGGGAAAATGGAGGGGTTTTGTCGTGGAAACAGCAGAGCGGGAATGGACGACTTATCCACCTGAGGATGCTCCGATCAAAGCAACCACAACCAAACAGAACTATCCAGAACAAAACAGGTGAACCAAACAGGACACAGCTTCTGATTCAAATACAGCAAAGACCGAAGGTTAAATGAGAATTCCGGCTGATTTTTACCTGAATCTTGATCGCTAGATGTCTCCGAGTACTGTCGATAGGAAAAAGAAACGAGCAAAATCGGTGCTAGCAAACTGGAGTTGCTGCAGCTAACGGTCAGAGCTCCCAGTTAGCTAAAATGCCAGTTGTGGGGGCATCTTATAAAGAGTGGCTTTGTGCCTCTTAACAGACACAACTGCAATTAAAATTTCATCAACATGAACAGGGCCCTTAAGTGACAACAAGATGCGTTTTCAACTCAGACATTGTGAAGAAACCGTTTAAATTCAAAGTTTGTACTGTCACCTACCGCCATTGGTGAGTTAGCCGGGCTAACAGGCCTGACCGGCATCCTCGCTTCTGCTCTCTTTCCTGTCGCCTCCTGCCGCTGCCGACAACCATCCACGGAGCGCCGGTGGTCTGGCTATGTCCTCCAGAGGCAACACGGTCTCACGGCAGTTTGTGTAATGGTCACGTTATTTTTAATCTATTGATACGTTTACAACAACACGTTTATGTCGTTTTTTTTCGTGGTGGCCAGCACGAAATGGGAATCATCTATTCAGAGGTTGGGTTTAGGAAAAACACAACGGGGAAAGGACGCCTCACACGCCGGGGACGCGATCCCCGGTCTCCTGGGTGAAAGTCCTGTGTTGTTTGACCCATCCACCACCCCAACCAACCTCCCTACATGGATTTTCGGCTTTTCATACTACTCCCTACCGTTTTCGTCCTGTGATCACGAAATATGCTTATATTACTTTACATTTTCGTGCTGGCCACCACGGAAAAAACAAGAAAAACGTCCCCATGAACACGAATCTATAGATTAAATAACGTGACCATTTCACCAACTGCCGTGATACTGGGTTGCCAGAGGACAGGTCATGCCTTCATGACAAAAGTTTTGAAGTTTATTTCCCCTTCAAAAATAGGTAATTGAGCACTATAGTGGTTATGACCATATCACTGACTATGTAACTACATGGAAACGGTCCAAATGATGCCTGTGGTCGCTGCACTTATATTCCAAACGTGTGTGAACTGTGAAACTGTGCAAAAAAATTCCCAGAAAAAACAAAAACAAAGATCTGGGGACAGAATTTAAATTGACAGCTCAGGTTACCAAGGTTACACCAGTTTTTCTGGCCCCTTTCCTCCGGTGGAATAATTGTTTGTTGGCCCATGATTCCCTCTAATTATATATTTACTGGTGTTGTTTCTGTGTCATTAGAATTGAGGATGGTCTATTATATTAGTATCCTATTTTTGTGAGCCTTTCATTTTTAATAAACATTCTGCATACTGTAATTACAATTGATCCTGACGTTTTGAACCAACGCACCTAATCAGAATCAGCTTTATTGGCCAGGTTTGCGTAAACAAACAAGGAATTTGACTCCGTTTAACCTTTTCTCTCAAAGTACAACCAGTGTTGCCAACTCTTTTCCAATGAAAGTAGCTAGCACCAGCTCCAAAAGTCGCTAAAAGTAGCTAGATGACGTCATACGCTCATTTGCATATTTGTGACGTCATTACGCAATCATTTGCATAAAGCTTAGTGGTATAAGTATTACTTAACGTAGCCTATCTTTGAAGTAAAAAAAGAAATTCTACAAAAGGAGGGAAAAAGATCGATAAAGAATTGTCAAAGAAGGCTGGCTTGCCCAGAGCCAGGCCAGCTCAGCGGCGTCTTTCTCCCGTCACGTCCCGCTGTCTCTCGTACCTACTGACCCACGCAGTGCTGCTGCACATGAGGAGAGAGGGGAGGAAGGGCTGCTCCTCTCTCTGCTCCCCAGGGTTACATGTCAGCTAAATGACATGTAATGTAATAAAGTCACAGAAGAGAGACGTGACTGTTTGGGCAGCCACAGGAAAGAAATGCCTCGCGTGCTCACTGGACAATACTGCCGACTTTTTTTTTTTACAGAAAGTCGCCAGATTTGTCGCTAGTTGCTTTCGTGAAAAAAAGTCGCTAAATCTAGCGACAAAGTCGCTAAGTTTGCAACACTGAGTACTACACTCACTTAACATATAAAGAATAAAAACAGAAAGGACAGTAAGAAATATAAAAAATACTGTTAAAATACTGTTAGGTATAAAGTATAATACCTACCAGACAGTGGAAGACTTTGAAAAGACTAAAGTCTGACATCATCTCACATCTAATAAATACCAGTCCTTCCAGAAAAATTTAGTTTTTTTGTGATTGTTTTGGGCAAAAATCCTTGATTTGTAAAATGTGATGGAATATGCGGGATATTTATGCAATTTTATGCGATGAAATTGCGGGAACTTTTCATCGTGGCTTCATCGCGGGGTTTGCAGCTTTTCGATGATGTTCACGTCGCGTAATTACATCACTTCATAACGTTCCCATGGCAACAGGGGAAAATGGCTGCTCTTGTGTGAAGTAAACGCAACATTTTTCAACTTTCTGCTAAGATATATGTGACTTTTTTGCAACGAAAATGCGGGGATTATGAAATCATGCAAGCCCCGCATATTTTGCGCGGAAATCGGCAATATATGCAGCGAAAGTGCGGCGTATTTGAAAAAATGCGGCCCCCGCAATAAATATGCGGACTTTGGCTGATTATGCATTGAATTATGCGATCGCATAATCGTGTTTTTCTGGAGGGACTGAAATACAAAGGAGATCTTGTAGGGTCACACATTGCAAAGCTACAACTAGAAAAATATAACCAAGCTAGCTAGCTACTGCTAGCGTTAGCTGGTAACTTCAGGGAAAGTTAGCAGATGTTCTGTTCTGCCGTACATGCAGATGAATGTCTCCAGTACCCAGAGGTCTGCGTTTATCTGCCGGTAAAACTCCCGTTGGATGACTCGGTTCAGATGGGTTGAACATCGGCAACTTTCCCTCTTTAGCGTTTAGCTTAGCGCATCGCCATAGCAACCATAAGTAACACTGTCTCTAGCCGTTTTCTGCTTCCTGTTTGGTTCTGGAGGGAGCTCACCCATTGGTTGTTGACAATGTTCACGTGATTTAACTTCACTACCAAGACTTATAACTTATGATAATATCACTTCACTACCAAGACTTATAACTTATGATAATATCACTTCACTACCAAGACTTATAACTTACGATAATATCAAACATGTTTTATGACCTTACACCAAACGATAGAGATGACTGGAGCGCCCCGACTCCAGCAAGACTCTCAGGGTTTCATTCAGGTATTAGTCTGGGATGGAATCGCTTAAAAAGTTGTTTGGTGCAAGGTCTGCATAACCGTGCATAAGAAGGAAATAGATATGCTCACCTTCTTTTCAGAAGACATCCTTTTGACTATTCATTTTTACTCACTGAATAGAATAGGTCAGCGCCACCGTTGCCACTGCAAGCAATACCACAAACAATCTGTGGAGTCCAAGGCCAGAAACTGAAACCAGACTAAAAGGCTTCACCACAAACTGTCAGGAGAAACGGAGGAAGAGGAGAAGCATTTCCCTGACTGACAGTGATTTAAACAGCTCAGAATATTATTGATTAACTACAAGGATGATGCTCACTATAGAAAATAATGACTCAGGATTGAATCAGGATCTGGAGGAAGGTTTCTGTTATACCAGCAATTTAACATGATAATTCTAAATTAATTATAAAATCAAATGTTCAGCATTAGTGCAATTGCTGGCGGCGGTGTGGTACATTTGAACATGGATATAGTCATGCACAGGCTGTTCTCGTGAAACATTCGTACATATATCTACGAGAAGTAATGCACTGTTCGTATGTATTCCACATATTTATTACTATATGCACCACAATGACTGCAGCTGTATATATCTTAAAAAACAGGGCTTTCAAGTAGGGGAGCGAAGTTCATGTCCCAGAAGAAGTTAAGAGGAAAACACAAGACTTTCACCCAGGAAACAGGTGTTTGTATACCGGGGAGTACTACTTAAGGGGACCGGTGTTTTAACCCAAACCACAATAATTTTTCTAATTTAACTAGTCATTTTGATGTCTAAATTTAACTGTCGTCGACGCATGACGGTCACCTTTTCTCGGCTAAACTTAACTGTCATGTGAAATAAAACAAAAACTATATTAAAACCAATCAAAATGTGGTAATAAATACATTTAGATTGCAGATACTGCACTTTGCCTTTGCAATAGTGTTTTAGCTGTTTAAGGTTATCCCAAGGCAGAGTGCAGTATCTGCATTTTTTGGGTCAAAGGTCACATCAGGGGTCATGTTTTTTATCTACAAAAAATACTTCCTAACAAGGCATCATATGAATGTATTACCACTAATCTACCCACAACATGTTTGGCTGGCCACGGTGAAAACTTTAAAGGCATTTTTCTCAGTTTCAGTGTTAGCGTAGTTACTGCGTTTTGGCTTTGTAGGGCAGCATACCCCCACATCATCACATCCCCTTCACCATACCCCCACATCATCACATACCCTTCACCATACCCCCACATCATCACATACCCTTCACCATACCCCCACATCATCACATACCCTTCACCATCCCCCCACATCATCACATACCCTTCACCATACCCCCACATCATCACATCCCCTTCACCATCCCCCCACATCATCACATACCCTTCACCATACCCCCACATCATCACATACCCTTCACCATACCCCCACATCATCACATACCCTTCACCATACCCCCACATCATCACATACCCTTCACCATACCTAGAGATTGGCATGGGGTACTTTCCATAAAATCATCTCTCAATGCAAATCAAACCAGCTATTAGGCTAACTGACATAAAACCATGTTAATCTCTAGGTATGGTGAAGGGTATGTGATGATGTGGGGGTATGGTGAAGGGTATGTGATGATGTGGGGGTATGGTGAAGGGTATGTGATGATGTGGGGGGATGGTGAAGGGTATGTGATGATGTGGGGGTATGGTGAAGGGTATGTGATCATGTGGGGGTATGGTGAAGGGTATGTGATGATGTGGGGGTATGGTGAAGGGGATGTGATGATGTGGGGCTATTTTAATTCCAAAGGCCAAGGGAACTTTATCAGGATGCATAGTATCCTGGATCCATGAAATAACTGGCCTTTAAAAATAAAAGTCTGCCTGCCTCTATGGGAATTTAACATAGGGGTGTACTGACTTATGCCCCCTGTATTTTAAGGAAGAACATTTATTTATTTACGATACATTATTCATTCACAAAGATAATTGGTGTCCTTAAAGGTTGGATTTTTCCTCATTTTTTTAATTAAGGCATTAAGATCAATTTCCAAAAGATGATTTTTTATTCCTCTTTTTAGTCAACTTTAGCATGGGTGTCCTAATTTTTTCACATGACTGTATGTTCCTCTCTCTTTGAGACACTTGACCAAATAGTAAAATGAAAAGAACAACTTCTGGCTCCATTTCGGTGCTGTAGTTAACGCTTTGATCAGCTGCAGCTGTCACAGTTACTAGGCAAACAGGAAATGCTCTGCAGACCAGACGGTCTCATTTTGGACACCGCTCGATTCGGCCTCGGTGGGCTTCGAAGGCTGCGGCCCCTGATTTGGGACACAGCTTTGGTCTTCTTCCTGTTCCCCTCACAGGACAGGAAGCTCTTGGTTCTCTCGGTAACCCCCGGAGACCAGAGAAGCCGTGTCCTCATTTTAGTGTGGAGGAGGCGGAGGACAGATCCTTAAATGCTTTTTTCTGTGTCTTCTCTCCTCCTCGTGGCCTCAGCGCTGTGTTTAATACCCCTAGTTGACTTTGATAAAGCGTGCCGTGGAAACCGCCGCCTCCACAACACTGCTCAATTCTTGATCTGCCTATTCAGCAAAAGTACAGGGTGGGCCTTCAGAGATAGTGAAGAGGGAGGGATGGAGGCAGAGAAAATTGGGTAAAGGAGAGTGGGAACAAAAACACAAAGACAGAATAGAGTCGGAGATGGAGAGAGAGAGAGAGAGAGATTGAGAGAGAGAGAGAGGAGAGAGATGGAGAGAGAGAGAGAGATGGGGAGAGAGAGAGAGAGATGGAGAGAGATGGAGAGAGAGAGGAGAGAGAGAGGAGAGAGATGGAGGGAGAGAGAGAGAGAGCGAGGGAGAGAGTCAGAGAGAGAGAGAGAGAGGGAGAGACAGAGAGAGAGGGAGAGACAGAGAGGGAGAGAGAGAGACAGAGAGAGAGAGAGAGAGAGAGTCAGAGAGAGAGAGAGACAGAGAGAGAGACAGAGAGAGAGAGAGGGAGAGAGTCAGAGAGAGAGATGGAGAGAGAGAGAGAGAGAGAGAGAGAGAGAGACAGCGAGAGAGAGAGAGAGAGAGACAGAGAAACTCTCGCAACATTTTCAGTCTGGTAGCTGAACAGCTGCCATATTCCACATTTCAAAAATATGCTGAAGGAGTGAGGAGGTGTGAGTGTTACATGCCTACCTGCTTTCCATCCACAGCAGTGGGACTGCACATCTGATTTTCTCAGGCCCTGTTTACACTTGCTTTTAAAATAGGTTTCAATCATCTGAACACAAGTACAGACACCCAAGACATTTTACCGTTCACACGTTAGTCTCGCTTTGCCAAAGGAGGAAGGAATATCAAGGAATACCAAACGTGCTCTGGTTTATTGGCATTTCTTTAAAGTGCTCATATTATGCTCATTTTCAGGTTCATAATTGTATTTAGAGGTTATATCAGAATAGGTTTACATGGTTTAATTATCCAAAAACACCATATTTTAGTTGTACTGCACATTGCTGCAGCTCCTCTTTTCACCCTGTGTTCAGGTCTCTGTTTTAGCTACAGAGTGAGACCTCTCACTGCTGGAACATCTTTGTTGTCAATCGCACATGATCAGTAGCTAGGTAAGATCACATGCTCAGTAGCTAGGTAAGATCACATGATCAGTAGCTAGGTAAGATCACATGCTCAGTAGCTAGGTAAGATCACATGCTCAGTAGCTAGGTAAGGACTACATGAGCTAGCTAGCTGTTTCTCCAACTTCAGTAGTACAAGGCAGGATTAGCCGGGAGACTTCTTCTAAATGAGGGCACACTTCCAACTTTGTGTGGAATACCTGCAGAACAGGGACATGGAAGTAGTTCTATACAATTTATTTTTTCATTTTTTCAAATACGCTGCACTTTCGCCGCATAAATTGCCGATTTCCGCGCAAAATATGCAGGGCTTGCATGATTTCATAATCCCCGCATTTTCGTTGCAAAAAAGTCACATATATATCTTAGCAGAAATTTAAAAATGTTGCATTTACTTCACACAAGAGCGACCATTTTCCCCTGTTGCCATGGGAACGTTATGAAGTTACGTAAGTTACTTTCATGCTGATTTTATCCTTTTGTATTGTATTTATGTTTTATTATGTTGTGAAGCAACAGATTGTAGCACTATGTCCAAGACAAATTTCCCCTTGGGGATAATTACGCGACGTGAACATCATCGAAAAGCTGCAAACCCCGCGATGAAGCCATGATGAAACCGCAGTTTTTGGTTCCCGCAATTTCATTGCATAAAATTGCATAATTATCCCGCACATTCCATCGCATTTTTTAAGAAAACGTGCCGCATAATCAAGGATTTTTGTCAACAATCACAAAAAAATCCTGTAAAACTGGGTTTTACAGGATTATAGCAGCTACAGAGACCGGATCTTTTTTGCTCCAGCTCTAGACAATGACATGGCTGAATAGCTAGCTTGTCTTGTTGATAAACATACTGTCAAATTATATTTACCGATTGTTAGCCATACAAAATGTTATTAACTTTGAATCCTGCTAGCATAGTGTTAGCTTTCTGGCTCGTAGCTGTCCGAGCCAAAGGGTTCAATGAGCTGAGCGGACTAGAAATATCTCCCATTGCCAAGCGGTATCTAAGGTCTGTCCTATTTACTGGAGCATTGAACAACGTTTGCATTGCATATTGTCTCTGGTGATCCTTAAAGGTCCTGACACACCAACCCAACGGCTGACCGTCGGCAGAAAAGGCAGTCGGACTGATCAGTCGGCTCCCCGAGGTCCAAAAAGTGCCTCGGAACACAGCGAAGCGACGCCGACTTGAGCGTACGTTATGCACGTGCGCGAGATGTAATACAAAAAATGAGAACCATCGAAACACAATCTCGTATTTTACGAAAATAGTTCACTGAAACGTGTTTCTGAAAACATTTTAAGTGAGAAATAGACCGTACAGTTGCTGAATCTGTCTTCATTTCAGATCAACAAAGGTCAGTTTGAAAGATTTTCGTCAGATTTTGAGAGGCGTACGTCACTCATCCCGCTCGCCATTTCCGGGTTAGCACTCCACCAATCAGATTGGTCAATGAGTCCGACTGCCCGCCCGCCGACCCAAAGCAAATCAGGCCTGCCAAAATGAAGGCTGACAGCTCCTCCAACGGACGACGGCACTGAACACACCTAACAGACTCGAGTCACCGACCTCGCCAGACAGTCAGACGGCCGATTATCGGGTTGGTGTGTCAGGGCCTTAAAAGAAGGAGAACTGGCCAGCAACAATGTTTTTTCTTTCAGTACCATGAACACACACACTGTAGTTGCTTTTGACTCCTCACAAGTCAACTTTATGGAAGTGCTATATGGAATTACAAAATTGCTGGAGGACCCCTCTTTTTCACGGCAATCTGTCCCCTTTCACATTAATGCAAAAAACATATAAAAATCCAATTTGGTCATATAGCATTCCTCCTGCTCATTGATTTGCAACATTGCACTCGAAAAATGATCTTATACACTCACAGATAGTTGAAGCATACAGTAGATAGTGAGTAGCAGTATAGCAAAATCATTATATTGCTCAACCCTATAAAGGCAAAAAAGCAAGAGAAAAAATAAGAATATATTTTGTTAGAAGAAAAGTTTTTTTTGCAGGATCTTGCAAAATGTTATATTTTTTCCGCTGTAATTGCAGTTCTTTCACCTTTGTACCCTAGAATGTCTTTCTTTTCGTTTTGTGAAGCAGTTTGAATTAACCAACGTATGAAATGTGTTGTACAAGTAGTTACCGTGTCCTGCTGCTTGAGCACTGAGACTTTCTTATTGCTGCTTCTCATTGTCTCTGTGTACAGTTTGTGTTTTTGTCCTTTTCTGTTATTCATTTCTTTTTTCCTTTGTCCGGAGCAATTCATTTTCATTTATCATATTTCTAAATATATTCAATTTCAGCCTTTACTATTTTCCTGCTGCAGTGACAGTCTCCCTTGCGGGGATCAATAAAGTTTCATCTAATCTGAAGCTGATGAAACTGTGTCAGACTCAGCGAGGAGCTCGCGTTGCTTTATTTAGTGCCGATTTGAAATGAAGTTTGGTGCTGCGTTCATGCTGCTTTGATATGAAGACTGATGGACTTTTAGTTTACTTTTTCTCAGATGTGACTTTCACGGGTGTTTTCAAGGGAAATATTTGTTCTTGCTGCACCTTTACATAAGTTATTGTCATTAAATTATTTCTTCTTTACATGTTACATCCTGAGTTTGTGTCGTGCAACACGTTTCCTCGAGTGTTACATTTTAGTTGAACTAACCAAGTTCCTGCATAATAATGTAGTTTTTTGTGGGCACAAAGAATTAGTATTATACTATGAAATGTTAACATGCATGTTTCTGTGCATTTACGATCTGAAACATTTTCCTATGATACCTGCCATATATTGTGCCTTTCAGTGCTGCACATCTTTGCCTGCTCTCACAGCCCTCACAGCTTTTTTGAGCGTTTTTTTTTGTCCGACACAATAACAGCATAACTAGGCTATATGTCTTAGAAAGTGAATTGCTGAGTGTAGGTAAAATGGCATTTTTTAGACGGACAAATCAGGAGATGATTAACTTAGTTTGAGACCTGTTTCTGTCTCAGGAACAAACTATCGTGGGATCTGGCAACACATAAGCCAACGTCAACTAACGTTTGCAACAAAACAAATTTTCGTGAAGCTAAATATTCGTACTGCTCAAAATTTGTTTCATCGTCTGATAGTCACATCGCAGGATGTGCGATGTTAACGCCACACCTTTTTTGCTGATTGACAGAAAAGTAAACTTTCACCGTTCTCCTTTTACATGATTGTTAGCGGCCGACCCTTCCCCTTTAAGAGAGGGGCCATGTGGGCAACGTGTGTATGTGGGGGTCAGCCCTATGTTTCCACAGCCCTATGTTTCCACAGCCCAATGGTCCCACATTTCTAAGATTTTTTTGTCACTGGAAATTTTGACCTATGTTCCCACAGCCCTATGTTCCCACATTTCTAAGATTTTTTTGTCACTGGAAATTTTGACCTATGTTCCCACATTTCTAGGACATTTTCAAAATTAGGTCTTGTGTTCCTACATTTCCCTTCAAGGGTTAGGGTTAGGGTGGGTTAGGGGTTAGGCGAACATAGGGCCTAATTTTGAAAAAAATCTTCAAAATGTGGGAACATAGGGCTGTGGGAACATGTAGGTGGTGCCAGAGGAGCCAGATTTTTTTTTTTAAATTACCTAGTTCGTGTAGTTCTACTGGAACATAGGGTCAGTTTCAGCAAATATGACAGAAAGTTAGTTTTATAAGTCCTACCTACTGCACCTTTAATCTAAAAATGATCTTTGGTTTGACACATCATACCCATTGTTAAAGAAGGCAAAAGGCTAGTAAGTGACCCTTGAGTGAATATTTTCTTTTGTCAATTTTGAGTGCCTCATGAAAACATGTAAAGTTTGTCCTGAGGCGGTGCTAGAGTGTCATTGACATATAAAGGGTTCATCCTCTGAGGAGCAGGAATGTGATCAGTAAATTCCAATCAGTCTGTTTTAAATTCCGTGAGCGTTTTGTGTATTTTGCTCTGAATCTAAAGACTAAAGACTCTTCAAAATAAATGTGCGTGTGCACATTGTCCATACATAGTAACAGCAATAATATTTGCAACCATAAAAAAAGTAAATTAACACAGTGTTAACGAGCTCTACAGCCCGAGAACCAAGAAAAAAAATCCATAATGAGGTGAAAAATGATATAAAAATACATTAAAGCAACATAAATTAACAAAATGTGTGTGTGTGTGTGTGTGTGTGTGTGTGTGTGTGTGTGTGTGTGAGCACATTCACTGCAGCCCCCTCGCTGTGTAATGTCCCAGAATTCCTAGCGGCAGCAGCAGTCGATGATGGTGATATTAAGGAGAAACTGTTACAGGGGGACTTCATTGCCGTCTTCCATATTTTTTTTGTAATAGAATGTAACTAGCATCATTATTTTTTCATCACAGCCCTCCCACAACTGTCTTCCACATCGAGGAACATCACTTTCCTCTCAGCTCCATCCCTCGCTCTCCCTCGCTGCTTCCTTCATGACACAGAGTCAATTAAAGAGCACGAGATAAAATGTAAGGAAAGGAAGAAAAAGAAAAAAACGAGGCTGCGGCAGCTCGCCCGGGGCCTGGCGTTGGCTTCTGAGACTTTCGTACCACTCTGCTCGGGGCTGACATGTTGGATCTGGTGATGATAATGGGAAAAAAAGGGACCAGAAAGAGGAGAAAAAGGAAAGCGTGCTGAGGTTGAAGTTGAAGAGTCTCCTGGCAGCAGTCGGCCTTGCCGCCAACGTTTGAAGCTTGGGACCGATTATTTTGTGTGTGAGGCCTGCTGGAACGGACACAACATTCTTTTTGTTTTAAAGATAATTTTTGGGGCATTTTTATTTGATAGTGACAGTGGATAGACAGGAAAGGTGGGAGAGAGATGGGGGATGACACGCAGCAAAGGGCCGCAGATCGGACTCGAACCCGGGCCGCTGCAAAGGACTCAGCCCACATGGGGCGCACGCTCCTACTGGGTGAGCTAGAGGTCGCCTCGGACACAACATTCTTTATTTATTTATTTTTTAGAGAATGAAAAGTGAAATGTCTCTCTAACTTTACAGTCACATGAGATACAAAAGAGAGCGACATGCACTCGCTTGTGGGCGCTCCTGGGCGTGCCTAGCTTACCCCTGGTTGCTTGGCAACATTAAACAGAAATTCTCCGGTGCTACCTTCAACCACGTCTTACAAGGCACTTCAGAGGTATTGTCAAGTCACAAGAACAATGTTTTGGGATTTAAAAGTATTTATTTCTCGATAAAAGAAACAAAATATGAGTTAAAATGCCAAACATATCAGATATATACAGAAATACGATGTCCTGAAGCGTTTCCGACATCTTGAATTATTTTCTTCGACTCGAGCCACTGACATACGTCACGCTGCCCTCACGATGCCTTCACTCCGATTGGCAGTCGCTTTGTCGCATCGCTCAGCATTTGCATAAAACAGGCTTCTTGTCTATTTTGGCCGCTGCTCGTGGCAGCGGCAAGCTCGTCGCTTATCGCTGGCAAACGGTCACCCCCATTGAAAATGAATGGCAGCCTGTCGCTTTGTCTCCGCCTCTTGTAGTTAATGTGACTGTAGGGTGAGCCAGCGCTTCATATTACGGCTGCAGCTGGATTTTCATTCGCTGCTGGGTCGTCAAGTTGCAACCGCCACGTGAACGTGTGACTGCGATCAATACAGGTGAGTATTTGTGTTTTATCAGCCTGTTAGTAGCTTCACACACAGGGACCACGATGTGAACGCTCGAGAGTTACAAAAGAGAGGAAGAGGAAAACTGAAAAAAAACAACAAAACATTTGGTATTAGGGTTTGTAGTATTGCAACCCATTCTCATGCCAACTCATCACATACTGACGCTTTTATCAAGTCCCATTGACGTCACTTGTCAACGTACTGGGTAGCCCTGCGCGTCAAACTGTAACGCTCCACCTCAGTCACGGTTTTAAATACGGGAAACAGGGTTAACGTTGTGAGTTCAAACAAAGCTACTTGCTAAGGTTAAGGCAACAAAGCCACTTAAGTTAGGGTTAGAAAAGATCGTGGTTTAGGGTTAAAATAAGGGGAACGTGCCTATGTTCCCACAGCCCTATGTTCCCACAATTTTTTTTTTCACTGAAAAGTAGGCCCTATGTTCCCACATTTCCTTTTTCATTAATTTGTATCAGATTTTATCCCCATTTCTCACAGTTTCTCAGCCAATTACACCCAACCTATTATCCAGTAGCAATGGACTACAGATGGAATGTTACCCTAAGATAGGGCCTAATTTTAAGAAAAATCTTAGAAATGTGGGAACATAGGGCCTAATTTTCAGTGAAGAAACAAATTCTAAGAAATGTGAGAACATAGGGCTGTAGGACCATAGGGCTGACCCCAAAATAAGTATGTTTGTAACGTAACTAAAGGGGTCCTCAAACCGCGTTTTTTCTGGTTGAATGTCCCGTGTTTGTTATACGCATCCGCCACCCCGATCTTCTCTTCACTACGCAGACTTTGAATGCTCCTATTTCTGGAGCAGTTGCTCTGAGCGTCTGGTATTGCGTGGATGGGTTTACAGTTGAAAGCCCGGTGCGTTTCATACGGACTCTCAAGGGTGTCTTGTGCATTGCCAGGGGTTAAAGTGGGCCGGAACAATCTGGAGCGCCGTTCCAGTACCTTTTGATTAATAAGTAAATTAATCTAATCCGCAGTTTCACATATCAGTGTTGTTCGGTTGTTTAAAATAACGCCAAATATCCATTCCAGTGTTTCCCCTCTTCACTCTCAGCAGCACACCGTCTGTAATATACGGTGGCCGACAGGGGCAAACGCCCTGCAACTTAAGAAAACACACGCAAATAGACAAAACACAAGCAAATTAAGAAAACAACTTCATTAATTTGACAACACATGCGCAGCATTCAGCAAACGCGCTGCAAATACACACAACACAACCAAATACACAAACGCGCTGCAAATATGAAACGATGCAAAAAGAAAAGCACACAAACCCCGAAAAAAGAAGCAATGCAAAAAGAAAAACAACTTCATTAATTTGACAACACATGCGCAGCATTCAGCAAACGCACTGCAAATACACACAACACAACCAAATACATAAACGCGTTGCAAATATGAAACAATGCAAAAAGAAAAGCACACCAACCCAGAAAACAAATGCAACAAAAAAACGCTGCATCCAGATTACACAACGGAAGTTCTCCAGACCTCTAGAGGGAGCAGCTAGTGGAACAGCTGGATTTTCGACCTCAGAGAGAGAGAGAGAGAGAGAGAGAGAGAAACTGCATAGACTGTAAATATTAAATCTATGTTTGAGATATGTTTTCTCTGGTTTGGTGGGTGTGTCTCGGCTCAGGTCACAGGTGATACTCAATCAGCAGAGACGTCTGTAAACTCGTGGTGATAAAATATTTAAAACTGCATCAGCGTTTAACGTTGACGTTTGTTCAAGCCACATGAGAGGGTTTAATTTCGAGGTCCGAAATTACTGAAGTGTAGGCCTCCTCAAGTGTAATATTGTGATTATACAACAACGGTTACCAACAAAATAAGTGATCAATCTGTATTCATATTGTGGAGCAATTCGCTCTTGAAATACAAAAAACAGACAGGATTTATAGTCCCTCCCTGTTAGTAAACCACCAACATTACCGTGGGATTTATCAAACTGAATAAATCCCGCTCGCACATATAAACACAAAACTGCTTTGCTAACTCCAACGTGTTGTAAGTAAGACATCTGCTGAAAAAGTTATTGTATTCATCAGCATGATTGCCGTACTGTTTAGTTCACAAACACCCAACACACCAAAGTACAAACACACAGCGGACCAGACGCAAGCTTTTATTTTGAAAAGCCGAAGCTCGGGGACAGCACCAGCCGGGAGGGCATGAGACGGGAGCATAGACTGTATATTAATAATATATTATGTTATTAATAATAATAATAATAATAATAATAATAATAATATGAATTTAATATCGGTTAATAACGGTTGAAAATCCAGCTGTTCCACTTAGCTGCTCCCTCTAGAGGTCTGGAGAACTTCCGTTGTGTAATCTGGATGCAGCGTTATTTTGTTGCATTTGTTTTCTGGGTTTGTGTGCTTTTCTTTTTGCATCATTTCATATTTGCAGCGCGTTTATGTATTTGGTTGTGTTGTGTGTCTTTGCAGCGCGTTTAAGTATTTGGTTGTGTTATGATATTTGCAGTGCGTTTGCTGAATGCTGCGCATGTGTTGTCAAATTAATGAAGTTGTTTTTCTTTTTGCATCGCTTCTTTTTTCGGGGTTTGCGTGCTTTTCTTTTTGCATCGTTTTTTGTTTGCAGCGCGTTTGTGTATTTGGTTGTGTTGTGGTATTTGCAGCGCGTTTGCTGAATGCTGCGCATGTGTTGTCAAATTAATGAAGTTGTTTTCTTAATTTGCTTGTGTTTTGTCTATTTGCGTGTGTTTTCTTAAGTTGCAGGGCGTTTGCCCCTGTCGGCCACCGTAGTAATATTAGCAGGACAGTTGCATACTATCTAGGTTACTATCTGGCTAAGCCCCCAATAGGGCTGGGTGATATGGAGAAAATCAGATATCACAATATTCTTGACCAAATACCACAATATCAATATTGCGGCAATATTCTAGGGTTGACAATTGGTGCTTTAACAAAATATCTTCACACTTAGATTTTAGATAAGTAATCATCATTAATGTGGACATAATGTCTAAGTGGGGATAAGGCAAATGATAGAACATCTAGAACAGTCTGGTAAATTCAGAAAAGTACATCACTTTACTGTAATGCAGCTTTTAAAACCAGGAAAAGACACCACTTATGTCATATCACGATATTACGATATCCAAAATCTAAGATGATATCTAGATTCATATCACGATATTGATATAATATCGTGACCACCACCCCTCCCCAAATACCAGCTTAACCCCTGTGCGTTGGTATCGAACGCCTAGGGCCGTGACAATGAAACGTGGAATGAGAACGGCTTCCACAACCTCAGCAGGGAGCGGTGGACTGCTTTAATTAACTTGACTTTATGTTGTTATGCTTCCATCTCAATCACTGCTTTTTTATATAACCAAGCTAAACGCCGACAAAAGACCTCAAGAGTGCAAGGCTGTGGCTGTGTGTCTCTTAAAGGTAGAAAAACTGTTGAATGCATTTTTCATGGTCACAGATGTCTATGTTCTGCTCAGAATCATTACATGTTAAAAGGGCATTTAAACCAAAGTTTATATGCATTATTCCTGAAGACAGAAAAGCTTCTCTGCTTCAAAACTTCTCTTGAATATCAGTGGCTGGCAAAATGAAAATGAAATCTTCACATACAAAGTCACTATTGTGGGTAGGAAGCATTAAGCACCAGTGCAGACCTGGTGCGTACTGAAGTTGAGAAATAATCGGTGAAAAAGATTCGTTGATTCATCTTTTGCCAGCGCAGGTAAAAATAAAATATGATACGATACAACTTTATTTTCAGTTGACATCGAAATCCATTTTGCGTTCCTGAGCAGCTTGGCTCAAAAGAAGAAATGAAAAGAAAAATACACACTAGAGCTAGCCAACAATTACACATATAGTACAAAGATGAAGACATATTAACAGCCATGGCAAAGAAACATGTTTCATGATATCCTCGGATCCAGATCTTAATTGGCAGCAATTGGTTTTGGTTTAGCAACAGGATCGACTGATGTGTAAAAGAGTTCTTAAGCCTGTATCTAAACGAAGGGACTCTAAATTGCCTTTTAGATGGCAATAGTTGATATTCATAATTTTTCAACGTGCATGGAGTCAGACGAGATGCTGTTAGCGAGTCTGAGCAGGCTCTTCTTGTGGATTGTTTGAAAGGAGTGTGCAACAGGTTGACCAATGGTCTTTGACTTGATTGTATAATTTAGGTTTAAGGTTTAGCAGATAGGCTGCTGAGCCAGGCTGTGCTGCAGTACAGCATGACACTCTGAATCACTGAGTAGGGCTGGATACCGAATTTGATTCTTTTTAGGCACCGACCGAATTGCCTCCTTAGTATTGAGTATCGAAAAATGCCACGTCATTCAATACCCAATTTCAGTATCTAAGGAGCAAATCTCATCAGAGTCAGTGAGCCAATAAACTCGCAGAGTGCTTCTACTAAGACCTAATAATGTCTGTGATTGGCTGTCTAACGTTACATGTCATAGAGATAAGCAGGTAAAACTCTAGCACGAGCTGAAAAATAAAAATGTGTGCCGTAATGTTATTTCTTTTTCATAAAATGGATTATATAAAGTTGGTATTAAAAAAAAAAAGTATCGATTAGGACAACACATTCTCACTCCCATCGCGTAACATACGGACGCTTGGTCAGGCGTCTTTGGCGTTTGTTATTGACGCTAAAAGTCTCCTTCAGCGTCAGATTTAAACTCGCTGGGTCGGGACTATTTGACGCAGTTAGGTTTAGGAAAAGATTGTTGGTGGGCTTATAAAAGGTACGTTTACGTGACACGCAGGACAAGAACGGGACAGTTGGGTTTAGGAAAAGAAGAACGGGACAGTTGGGTTTAGATAAAGAAGAACGGGACAGTTGGGTTTAGGTAAAGAAGAACGGGACAGTTGGGTTTAGGTAAAGAAGAACGGGACAGTTGAGTTTAGGAAACATGACGTGCGGGACATGACCCCCGGTCTCCTGGGTGAAAGTCCTGTGTTATTTGATTACGGTCTTTCATACTACTCTCTACCGTTGTCTCTCTTAATATCATCTAATGTAATGTCATCTTCAAGCGCCGTGTAGCTGCTGCTCTGCCCGGTGCGTTCTACACACACGCTGAAGTGGGATTTTTGCGTCGTATCTGACGGTGACAGCCACTGCCCAAACGTCAGTATTTTAGAGGTTGAGAACGGGTTGTACAGGAACCGGTATCGAAGTCACGGTATCGGTATCGGTATCGGTATTGAATATTTTTGAATGATACCCAGCCCTATCACTGAGTTATAAAATAGAGAAATAATCTGTCCGCCTTCCTCAGAAAGATAAGTTATCTCCCAACTATTTGGTTAGAAAAGTCTGGAATAAATTGACGATTGTATCTGTATGTGGTCATGAATCGTTGACACATCCCCTGACCTGTGATGTTGTGGTTTTACCTTCACAGACAGGTCGAGCTCTCTGAGAAGTGAAGGTCCGCTGGTGTCACGTAATCCCGCTCACAGATGAAAGCGTCCGTCGCCGGCGGCCTATTTTCAGCTCGTTGCTCATCGTGATTGCCTCTGAAAGATCAATCAGCGCTCGCTGCACAGCTCTGCTTTCTCCTCACCGACACGCATCACATAAATAAACTCAAATTACTGGATCCACGGCCCGTTTTTTATTTATTTTTATCTGGCATGTCTTCGGCCCCCGTGGGAACACCAGGTGGAAAAAAAGATGGTCAGTTTTTCATAATCGCTCCATTTGACCGAGCTCACACCATTTTCTCCGATACAAAAGGCTGTGATTGGGCTCGGCCAAACACCGCCGTCCATTTCCAAGACAAATACTCCGGTTTTCTTCATATTTCTGGGGTAATGGAGAGGCAACACAAAGCATTAGCTGCAACTCACAGTCCGTACACAAACATATTAAAGCTCCAGCCTTTTCTTTTTACCTCTTTCACATATCCACTTTGTCCCAAACCACACACACATTACACATATCAGAAAGCCATTTCAAACATTTAGCTGCTGTAGAATGCTGTGCTTTGTGCCATTAAGTTCAGTCAGCAGCCCTGAAAGTGGAAAATAAAGCTTTCAAACCGAGGAAGTTAACATTTGTACACATACAGTGCAAACACAGCGTATGCTTGATCCAAGACCGTCGTGGAATACAGCTTTTAAACAACTGCACCGCTCCCTTTTCTGTTCGGATAAATCCAGATTAGTCATTTCTGTGCTTCAAATACAGGGTTTCCGTGGCGTCTTAAATTCACTCAAGTATTGTGTTCTAGGTCTTAATAATTTTCAACGGGTCTTAATTTCCCTACGTCCATGCAACTCTGCCTGTAATGCTCGTTTTATTGATCCGTGGTGTTGTAGTTCTTTCTTTGGGAGAGTGCCAGGGTGGCACTTTTGCCCAATTTTACCAGCCACTTATATTTTTTACCAGCCACTTTTTCCAGAATTAAAATTTATAAAAGAAAGTGCACTAGCATATTTTGAATTGCTTCAATACATTATTTTGTATTATTAATACATATTTTATTAATATAGGCAAATAAAAAGTGATGTGAAAAAAAGCCAGCGAGACCATGGTAAAATTGTGTTTGGTCAGTTTGGTCATATTCTACAGTAATTGTAGGCCTACATGTTAAATGAACAAAAAAAATATTGACTCATCTCTCAGTAACATAGCATTAAACAGTCCCTCCAGGATTTTGCGGCCTTTTTTTGAGATTATATATCAGATATCAGTGCATAACACTACTTGCTCTGGAGACATCGATATGTGCTTTACATATACCGCCCTGTATCACACAGGGACGCCTGAGGAACATATACCGTCCTGTATCACACAGGGACGCCTGAGGAACATATACCGTCCTGTATCACACAGGGACGCCTGAGGAACATATACCGTCCTGTATCACACAGGGACGCCTGAGGAACATATACCGTCCTGTATCACACAGGGACGCCTGAGGAAACCCAGCAGCTAATCCACTTTCTGGGCTGAAAACGAGCAGAAGTTTCTGCGTTCATGTTGTAGCCATTCATTATTGTATTGGTACTGTATTATTGTAATCATGTGTAATTCATTCCTGTTCATGCACCTGTACATTGTTGTTGGTTATGATACAGGACACTAATGAAAGAAATGGGGTATGGAGGGAAAGGTTACTGACCAACAGGCATCAGACTGGGGTCTGGAATTTCAGAATAGCTGTAGTTTTTTGTTTGTTTGTGGTCTTGTGTGTCTTTTTTAGTTTTATACATTTGAGTGCCTTTTTTTATATGTGTGTGACATATAAGTTATGGTTGTAATAGTTGTAATAATGTTTACTTTATTGGGAAATAAAGACAGCTTTTTGTTAAAAAGAAAGTGTTTCTGAACATCAATGACATTCAAAACAGTGATAACTGAAATAGATATACAACACACCATGCAGTGTGTATAGAAATATGTATTGCAAACAGACCTAAGTATGTATGATGACGTAACCAAGTGGCGTCTCATTTCATAGGGGTATGTTTTCACCCCTACCCCTTACCACTCGGTTTCGAGGGACAAGGGGAAGGGGTAAGATGAGAAATGAGATTCAGCCTAAGTTTAGCGATACTTGGCTTGGAAAAACTGAATTTAGGGCTCAGATGATGTTGTGATAAAGGTCTTAAATGTCATTCATAATGGTCTTAAAAAGGCCTTAAATGTAACTTGGTGAAACCTGCAAAAACTCTGAAATAGTAAGTTCTCTCAATTTAGGAATTTGTGCCTTCTGGTTTCTGATTTGTATGTGCGCTTAAATTATTTGCCAGTGTCACAATCAGAAAAGGTTATTTAACAGCCTGAAATACATTCATGGATCTCCGTCAAGGATCAAAAAAGAACATTAAATCCATAGAGTGAGCGTGAGTTGGAAGATACATTGAATAAATGTTCTAAAAATCAAGTTGAGGAATTTTTTTATCACTTTGTAAAACAGAAAGTACTGTCAACAGCCATAAAAAAATAATCAATTTTTGCCATGTTTTTAGGAATAAAATGTATAAATCAGCCTATGAATGATATATGAACCTTTAAGAAAACCTTCAGAATAAAGATAGGAATGAAACGGCAAAGATTGGTGTCTGTAAGTGCTTCTGAAGGGGAGATTTCTGGCTCAGAGTCGGAGAAAAACACATTTTGAGAAAGTGGCCACTAAAGATATGGATTGTAAAATGGGGGTCAGCCCAATGTTCCCACAGCCCTATGTTCCCACAGTCCAATGTTCCCACAGTCCAATGTTCCCACAGCCCTATGTTCCCACAGTCCAATGTTCCCACAGTCCAATGGTCCCACAGCCCTATGTTCCCACAGCCCTATGTTCCCACAGTCCTATGTTCCCACAGTCCAATGTTCCCACAGCCCTATGTTCCCACAGTCCAATGTTCCCACAGCCCTATGTTCCCACAGTCCAATGTTCCCACAGCCCTATGTTCCCACAGTCCTATGTTCCCACAGCCCTATGTTCCCACAGTCCTATGTTCCCACAGTCCAATGTTCCCACAGCCCTATGTTCCCACAGCCCTATGTTCCCACAGCCCTATGTTCCCACAGTCCTATGTTCCCACAGTCCAATGTTCCCACAGCCCTATGTTCCCACAGCCCTATGGTCCCACAGCCCTATGTTCCCACAGCCTTATGTTCCCACAGCTCTATGTTCCCACATTTCTAAGATTTTTCTTAAAATTAGGCCCTATGTTTCCACATTTCTAAACTCTTTCTTAAAATTAGGCCCTATGTTCCCACATTTCTAGGACATTTTCAAAATTAGGTCTTGTGTTCCTACATTTCGACCTCTAGCTCACCCAGTAAGAGCGTTCGCCCCATGTTGGCTATGTCCTTTGCAGTGGCGCGGGTTTGAATCCGACCTGCGGCCCTTTGCTGCGTGTCATCCCCCATCTCTCTCCCCCTTCAAGTCTATCCACTGTCACTTCATAATAAAGGGAAAAGCCCCAAAACAAACAAAGAGCAGATAACATGACAAACTACATTGTATCTGCTTAGGCTAAACTACAGTACAGTTACTGGCCCCACTGGCTTGATAGGCTAGGCTTTATTTTTTAACTCCAACATCCTGTTTTTGTAAGACTAAATCATGACCCATTATGAGTTTATCATTTTTTTTTAATTTTGTGTCTTACATTCCCTATAAAAATCTAATAGAGATGTTATTGCCTTTGTCACCTTATTAGCGAGAAGACTAATTTTAACTAAATGGAAATGTACGCTCATGCACGCTGGTTGGCGGATGTCCTTTATTTCCTTCAATTAGAACAAATTAGACTTTTGACAAGGAGTTCTTCTCAAAAATTTTGGAAGGTATGGGGCCCATTTTTTTCTATATTTTGAGAAAACTAGTTTCTCACATATTCCTGACCTAAGACTAGACTGGCCCAAACCTGGCAATATGTCCTATTCTATATCCTATGTATATGTGTCTGTATTTTGTATTTTTTATATTTAATCCTTAATCCAAGGAAACTTGTTTTTTATACATATATTTTTCAACTGCTTTTGTATTGCTGTTTTGAAATTAATAAACAAACCTGGAAAAAAAAAGAAAAAAGTTTGTGTCGATCTGTTAAATGGCTCAAGTTCCTATTATATTTTACTATAAACCTTGTGCGTCACACATCTCATCTTATTTATTAATGTATTTATTTATTTCCGTCTCCACAATACCAGTCCCCAGGATACATAGTACGAGTGAGTATTAAGTGAACTAAATAATGAATTTGCAGTGTTCTCAGGTACAGTACCATTGTATAAATAATTTCTTTACTTTTTCCCGCTTTCTTATTTTACCCTTATTCCCCTTTGTGTTGTGTTTTTATGCTGCTCCTGTAAGTCATGTAGGTTAAGTATATGTTATTAGTATGTGTATATGAATGTGTGTCTACAGTCAAAATACGATTTCATGATTTAAAATAAAACAAATGTGCCATTAAAAATGGGCCTTTACTTTACCGTACAGCCTAACTTTGAAGGCTAATTAAACCATTATTCCCCTCCTGCAATCATTATGCAAACACCACCGTTAAAGCAATAAAAAAATGTTATTTTGAATTACAGGTTGAGATTTTAAACAGCATTAAAGGTATTCCCGTCTGTGTTCATCATCACTAATAGACTTTGTCAGCCTCTCCGTCTTCATCTGCCTCACTTATTCCATCAGCTCTGACTTCTCACTCTCCTCTTTAACCTACATAAGAAAATTAAAATCCTATAATTATCTTCAATTAACAGAAAGAGGGACATGCAGTGATTAAGGAAATCAAGTTCAGGGACTATTTTCATTATCTCCCCCCCCTCCCTTCCCCCTCCACTCCAACACCCCCCCACCCCCAACCTCCCCCCTTTCTTTAACATTCACCTTTAAGCTCGCTGCACTGATTTTAATTAACTTTTTTTCCTCTTCTGTTCCTGAGCTACGTGGGGAGAAGGCGTCCATCGGCCCCCCTGCGTTAGGCCGCAGGTGGTCTGGATCAACAGAAGGACGTCCGCTCTCTGTATGCCGCCATTCTCCGAATCCCTTCGTTTTCGGGAAACGACAACAACCTTCGAGCTATAGCGAGCTACACGCTGAAAATGGCTTTTGAAGAACATTTGGATGGTGCAACAAGGCAGGCCTGCTTGGTTCTTTTGGGGAAGGATTGTAAAGATTTACAAAGAATATGTTTAGGTCATTTCCTCTCTAACTGGGACGTTTTCGGACTGATTGGTGGGATTGTTGTGGACGAAGTACACACGGAGATACACTGGTAAGAGCCAATGAGGTTTAACCATGTATCAGCTAATTTAAATAGCTCACGTTACTGTATTGTGTCAACAGTTAACTTCATTTAATATTGTATGTGGGGGAGTGTGCTTATGTTCCCACATTTCTAAGATTTTTTCAGATTTTTTACAGAAATTTGTATCAGATTTTATCCCCCTTTCTCCCAATTTGGTAGCCAATTACACCCAACCTATTATCCAGTAGCAATGGACTACAGATGGAATGTAACCCTAACCCTAACATAGGGTGTATTTAAAAAAAATCTTAGAAATGTAGGAACATAGGGCTGTGGGACCATTGTATGTGGCGTTGTCTTTTGCATGGTGCAAATGTTCCACCAAAACCAGTTCCTTCCTGAGACTATTCTGCAGAGCGACCATCGCTGCGTCTGGAGCTTAGCGCCACCCAAGACGATTGTGATTGGTTTAAAGAAATGCAAACAACCCAGAGCGTTTCTTTTTCTCTCTTATCCCAGAATGCATCTGTGGTGTAGCCAGACCTTACTCCACAGCGCTGTGAAGATAGGTTTGGCATTGCGAGACTAGGCCGCAGGTAAACAGCATTTGGATAAGATGTACAGACATAAGATGAGTTGCTATGGGAGCTGGAGATTTGATATATAAGTTTCTTAGCTCAAACTTGTGAGCTTCTCTGGAGCTCGGTTTTCGGGGCAAACATCTGCTAGAATGAAACTGGAAACTGGAAAAAGCTTGAGCCTTGAGTTCTAATATGTTTTGTATTTGTGCAAATAGTTTTTTATAGTTCACTGAAATAATATGAAAGAGTCAGGGTTTCAGTGTTTTGGTTGACAACCTTCTTCGGTTATTGAAAAAATCTAATTTGCAGACACTATTATTCCAGGTTTCGTTCTGCAACACACTGTTGTTACTGTGTCAAAGGGGCCGAGTTGAGGATTTTAATTTCAGAGCAAAGGAAGCAAGCAGTCGTTGTTTTTGTGCATAAACCGACGACGGCGTCACCGCGGCTTCTTTCTGACTCGATGCACAGCAGAAACTAAAGAGGAAGGAGCTGCTGTCAATAATCTGACTGATGGTACAGTGTGAGGAAACTGCGAGCTGTTATTTGTCTGTCAGCCAAGAAAATCACTGTCAGAACCAGTTTTTCTGCCAAGTACGTGCACATAACAGAGGATTAATCTGGAAGACATGCTCACCATGGAATAATACACGAGCGAAAAACAACAGCTGGCAAACAATTATGCATCTGTCTGCATAAACCTGAAGGCTTCTAAAATACAGGATATTTTGGAAATGGACATATTCACCTCTGCAAGCATTTGTTGTATCCCAGGAGGACTTTTCGGAAATTAAGGTTTCATGAAGAGGAAACAATAGTTGACCTTCAAACTAGCAGAAACACAAATGGATAAAGCTGGCTGCAATACATATCTTCTCTCTAGTTATATACAGCGTGTGCTTAACCCTCCCATTTTCCTCATGTCAAATTCAGAAATTGGGGTTTCATGCAACCAAATTGTCCAAAAAAAATAAAAAATAAAACGCTCTTCACAAGTAAAGTAAATGATCAGTTCACTACTTTCATTGAATTTGAGTGTTTTGTTCAATTTTATAGCATTTTGAAAAAGAAATTGATAAAAGAACGTTGAAAAAAGTGACAAAAATGTATTCGATCGGGTGTTTGTGTCCCGCGAGTACTATTGTTAGGGAAATTATGATACATACTTTGCATAGAATAATATTATACTGAATACTCTAAACAAGATAACATGGGAGCCACTGTTTTGTCCTTCTCTAAGCACGGCGTGTTCCTGAGGGCATACATGCTCTCCCAGACCAGATAGGGGAGACGTCATCGACTCTGACAAGATAAACAACTGACGACATCAACTCTGTATCATGATTTATTGCGTTTACACTTAATATTATAAAAAGCAGCTGCAGAGAGCTTTTCATTAGGTCACTGTCTGTACTATTCTGTAGTGCAGAGACTGCCTCCTTGTTGGGTTCTCAAGTAAAATGAACTTTAATATATCTTCAGTGGTCCTGTCTATCATTTGATAATGTAATTATTCCTACAACTACTTAAGGGGACTGGTGTGTTTTAACCCAAACCACAATCTTTCTTCTAATATTAACTAGTCGTTTTGGTGTCTAAACTTACCTGCAACAAACGCTGAAACGACCATAACCTCCTCGTGCTCTGTCCTCGGCTCACAGTCACATTTCTCGGCTAAATTTAATTGTCATGTGACCGGCCACCGCCGCTGTAATTTGTAATTTTAGGGCCGATACCGATTATTAGTAATTACGGGGATAAAACAAGATCCAATATTTGGAACCGATATGCATTTACAGTGAAAATGAAAATCTTTAAGTCAAAATTAAGATTTTGGAATGTTACAAACTCCAACACAAAACTTTGTTTAAATGCTTTAAGCAATTATTTAATAAATGATAAACTTTCTACATAATCCCCAGTAACAGAGAGTCAGATAGTGTTGTGGGGGGGGGACATTAAGTTGTTAGGCCTACTGCTGCTAGGTAGCTCTCTCTCTGCTCTTCCCCTCCCCTCTGTCTGTTCTTTATTGCAGGAGTGAAGTCTGGTGTGCGGGAGTCAGGGTTCCAGCTGCAGCTCATTCACCATAATCACCTCAGCCTTAAATACCCGGTCAACCTTGCCACTCATCGTCAGATCATAGCCAAGATTTCCACGTTAGTCTCGCTGCTGACTCAAACCTGCTTGTTTGCCTTTCGTGTTTTTGGCCTGTTCAATTTATATCTTCTCCTGTGCTACAGCTATTCGGAACCCGACTCCTGCCTCCGCTTCACTCCTGCCACCATCATCCTGCTTTCCACTACTGGGCGTCATTTGGATTCATCACGGACACTCGGACAGTACGGTACCACTCCTGCTCAGAACTCTGGAACTGTTTCCCACTCTGTAGACCTGGACCTGCTCTTCCCCTATTGTTGGAGACCTGAACAATTTAACTTTATAATAAACCTGTTAAACCTTCTCTGGCTCAGTGTTATGGTCTGCATTTGGGTTCAATTCAGTTTTAACCGTGACATAAGTCAGACTCACAGACCACTTTTTAATCATTAACTTTATCGGTTATTAGGCAAATAAAACACAGATACAGATAATCTGCAAACTGCCAAAAACGGGCTAATAATCGGTCTATCCCTAGTATTTTTGTAGGATATCATACAAATTGTTGTGCATAGGCCTATGTTTTTGAACGGATATCATACAAACCCGTTCATGAGAATGCATTGGGCTGTGTTACCCATCGCTGAGCGGCCTGTACCGAAATATGTTGGACTGTATTCTGTGTGTGTGTGTGTGTTTGTGTGTTTGTGTGTGTGTGTGTTTGTGTGTGTGTGTGTGTTTGTGTGTGTGTTAGGCAGTGGGTGTACTGCCCAGGGCAGCGCCTGCAGAGCTGAAGTGGAAAAGAAGACAGAAACAGTCTCTACAGATCATACACAAACACACATTATACACACCACACACACACACACTCACACACACTCACACACACACACACACACACACACACACACAAACTCTCTGTTTCATGTTCTCTGAACAGGACACACACACACCCTCCAGCTTGACTTCACTGCTCCATGCTGCTCGTGTCCAAACTAATGCAGATATATATGAACATGCTGTCGCTGTCCATTGAGAAAAAAAAAAAAAAAAAACTCCAGTTCTAAGACTAACTGCAGGATTTAATTAACTCTCCTTTATGGTTCTAGAAATGTCTCTTTCTTCAGGGCCTTTCAGACCAGCTGCTGCTGCTAGCCTTGTCTGTACACATGGACGTTTACCATTGATAAAATGAAATAAGCAGTAGTATATATACTTTTATGTACATTATATATATATTATATATTATATACTTAATGTTAACATTAATATATACTGATTTGATTACGGCAAAGACAACGTCGACAGTATTGATGGCAAAATAGGCTATAGAATATTTAGTTCTGCATTGACGGGTGCAATATTTGAAAATCGATAATTATTTATTATTATTTTTTTAAATTACATTTATATATGCATTTATGTCATAACCTAGAGACTTTCAAACATCAACGTGTCATTTTTTAAATGTATTTGTGTCAAAATGACATAGAAACATCTTTTCCTATTCTATTTTGCCTGGAAACGCTTCCAACACGCTTGCGTGTCACGTGGAAAATAGGCGTCGGTTCTATTTCTAGCATGCACACGTTTTTGGCACGGCTCGAGCCGCGCCTGAGACGTGCGTGTCACGTAGGCAGTGTGGAAACTCTAACCTGTTAACATGGGAGCCGAAATATAAACGGGACATGCCACGCAGCCAGTGTGTAGCCGGCCTAAGCCTCTGGATGGGATGCACTGAAGGAAGACGGCAGAGATGTGGGCAGTTTGGACTACCATCCCGTGGAGAACATGAATGTCTGGACCAAAGTTCATCCAACCTTTGTTGAGATATTTCTCTCTGGACCAAAGTGGATAATATCATTTAGAAAATTGTCGGGCAGTATATCAGGCTTCAGCTATCAAAAAATGACCCAAGCAAAAACTCAATAAGAAAGAAAACCAGCAGCCAAACAACCAAATGGCTACGAAGCGCCTCCATCTGGCGAAGAACGTGTTTGAAAGGATCAAGTGTAGGACAAAAGGCATTAATCCGGGTTGTGGTAGCAGCAGGCTCAGCAAAGTACCCCAGTCGTCTCCCCGTCTCCCAGTTCCTCCTGGGGATCCCGAGGCTTTCCCAGTCCAGATGGGATGTCTAATCCCTCCAGTGTGTTCGGAGTCTCCTCCCGGTTGGACGAGTCCAGAAAAAGAACCCTCCTTGGGGAGAAGTTCTGATCAGATGGACCAAAATTCGACTCCAACTGGTTTTTTTGTCCCCTCTGTGCAGCTGTCATTAGTCTGAGCCCATCGTCCTGCCCTCAAAGCAGCAAAGCACCGGCTGCCGTCACTTAGATTTATCATATCATCATATCAATATCATTATTCATCATATAAGTTACTTTTGAATTCAGTGATGAAGTTTCACAGCCAAAAAAAAGCATCAAATCAGATACAACCTACTGTCGTTTATTCTTATTTTGGCTTTTCTCTTATTAGTCTTTATTTTCCCCCAATCATTTTATTTAAATATTTATTTATTCATTATTCATTCATTTAAAATGTTTGTGTTTTGTTTCACATATGAAGCACATGGTTTTGGGATATTTCAAAAACGTGGTTTTCAGATATATACAGATATGTTTCCAAAAGTGAAAAAAATGCCTTATTTTTTACTTTTGAACACTTTGACTTATAAACTTTTAACTACTAACTACCTCAGATCTGACACTGAAGAAACATATCTAAATGCAACTCTACCACATTTATCATCCAGAACCTGTTATGCCATTACATATATATTTATATATATAACTATAATATTGCAAAGAATTCACATTAAGGCCCATGTGGATTCACATGTGAAACACCATCTCACATAATGACAAATTCACATTATATCACCACATTTTCTCAGCCTGGGAAAACCCTGATGAACTTCTGGCAAATTTGAGATTTGCTCTGCAAGTCAGCCTGGCCAAGAGCCCATTCAAGCCCATTTCCAATTTTTCCAAATGGAGGCACCAATCACAACCATTGAGGCGGGCTTTACACCAATCACAACCATTGAGGCGGGCTTTACACCAATCACAACCGTTGATGTGAGCTTTACACCAATCACAACTGATGAGGCGGGCTTTACACCAATCACAACTGATGAGGCGGGCTTTACACCAATCACAACTGTTGATGCGGGCTTTACACCAATCACAACCATTGAGGCGGGCTTTACACCAATCACAACTGATGAGGCGGGCTTTACACCAATCACAACCGTTGATGCGGGCTTTACACCAATCACAACTGTTGAGGCGAGCTTTACACCAATCACAACCGTTGATGCGGGCTTTACACCAATCACAACCGTTGAGGTGGGCTTTACACAATGGCGATAGAGCTGCGACGACAAGCAGCTTTTTGTTTACATTCAACATGACGGCCACCGAAGTGCAGCAACCCGTTGATGCCGCTGTCGTTGCTACGTCACCCGTATCGTTGGTCTGATTGGTTGAAGGACTATCCAATTGCGCCCAGAGGCATTTGAGCGGCGTCTGTTGGTGACGCCCCTTTGGAAATGAGCTGCGAATGAACCTTGCCCAACTGAGAGTGGGTCTGGTGTCAACCAGGCTACATTTTCTCAGGTTTTTTACATGACGTGTAAGAAACCAAGTGTGAAAACAAGGATTTCACATGTTCCATCATATAGAAACATTTAGCATAAATCACACATCGGCATAATGCCATTTATCACATGATGTGTTCACATAAATCTTGTGAAATATATTTCATGTAACATTTCACGTGCTTTTGTCATTTTTGTAAAGGATTTATCTCACTTTTAATGTTCTATTTTACTGTAATTTAGGATTTTATCTAGGCCTAATTGTTTTTTATTTTTTATTTGAGAAAGTTCATTCTTGTGATACCAGTCTCACCATATGGTGAGACTGGTATCTGGTACGGTCCATTTAGCTGCTGTTCTGGAGCTTTTAATCATATCTCATGATCTTCACAAGCAGATGCAATTTGCCCTTTTTATAAACCTTTTTGACATTCAAACTTATTTCCCATGTTGGTTAAAAAAAGCTGAGGCTAAGTGTTAATTTCTGACCTTTTTAAAACCGCAGTTGAGGAAAACAATATTTATTTTAGCTTAATTTTCGCCAGTGGTTGAATGTAACTTATGTTGCGTTCCAGACACAATTTTTAGCCTGTAAGTTACGACTTCAAGTCACGACTCACGACTTGGTAGCGTTCCAGGCAAAGTCACGACAAACCCTTCTAGCTAGCGGCTACCTAACGCTGACATTAGCTAGCGCTAGCCGATACTAGCAATTTCTAGTCGGCGACATATTTTGGGCTTTATTTAATAAACATAACCTGTAGCAGAACACAATCGTATGTGTATTGTTTTGATTACAATGTGCGGAATTACTTTACGTTGCCTATTTATATATATTTATTTCTATTTCTCACCGTTAATCACCGGCGTCTGTACAGCATCAACAGGGGGCGCCATTGTTGTTTATGTGTGTGTGACGTCAAAAACTGTAACTGGGAGTACAACCATCTGGTACGAGTTCACCGGTAGTAAGTTACGGGTTTGACTGTTGTTCCAGAGCACTTACACCAGTAGAAGGTGGTGAAAACACCGGTTACGGGTTGCCTGGAACGCAGCATAAGTACATTTACTCCAGTACTGTACTTCAGTCCAGATGTTGAGGTACTTTACTTCTTTTCATGCCACTTTCTACTTCTACCTGCTACATTTCAGAGAGAAATATTGTACTTTTTACTCCACTAGATTCGTCTGTTACAGCTTTAGTTACTAGTTACTTCACACCATTGTTCTATATCTATGCTTCACACATTAAGATTACTGCACACAAAACGCATGTCATTTATAAAATCTGATGTTTTATTCTAAAGTAAACTAGCCGACAATATAACGGCCTACAAGTCCAGCTGAGATGATTAGACCATTAAACACACAACTGGTTGGATCCTTTACACTTTCTAAAATGGGACGACTTTTCTGCATCTAGTACTTTTACTTTTTATACTTTTAGTCACAAATGTCAAACTCAAGGCCCGAGGGCCAAATCCGTCCCTTCGCAGATTTCGAAATGGCCCACATATCAGTTAAGGTTCACAATTTGTTTTGGCCCACCTAGTTTTTCACTTTTTTCAGCGTTTTTTTTGGCGCCTTTTCCAACGTTTTTTTAAAAATGTTTTTGTTGCTTCTTCGAACTACGACTTTTTTAGGGCTTTATGTCGACCAAACTGGTCAGAAGACTACATGAGAAATGCAATAATACAGTCAAAGATATTAGACTTTCTTCATTTTTTTTTAAATAAAAGCATGTCAATAAACTGGCCCTTGATGTGATTCTCATTTTGTGTGGCCTCCTGCTTTAAGTACATTTTCCTGATGATTCTGACACACTTTTACTTAAGTAACATTTTCAATGCAGGACTTTAACTTGTAACATTGACTATTTTTACAGTGTGGTAGCAGAACCTTTACTGAAGTAAAGGATCTGAATACTGTTTCCACCACTGATTGTCGATTACTGTTGTGTTGTAATCATAGGTGTGATTTACAGGAAGGAATGTGGGGGTTACAACTCCTCCATTAATCAAAACTGGCCAGCGCAAAACATTGGCCAGCCAGTTATGTTAGTTCCTTTACATAAATAAAGACATTTGCACCATAACTTGTTGCAGAAAAGGCACAAATTCATCAGAATTCAGAAAATGAAGTGTTTGATATGCTCAAAATTTCCATTTTGCTCTAAAGTGGAGATCTCAAACCCCCCCCCCACAACCCCCTCACACACACACACACACACACACACACACACACACACACACACACACACACACACAATGTTGAACCCAAAGTTATGCCCTCGGTTGTAGTATTGTTTGATTGTGGTTTGTGTGCAGTTGGACTGCATGCCTGTTTGTGTGTGTGTGTGTGTGTGTGTGTGTGTGTGTGTGTGTGTGTGTGTGTGTGCAGACGTCACGCAGCTCCGACAGTTTGACTTCAGTGTTTAATCTGTTTAATCCTCTGCTCTCCGTCCTCGCAGCGCTCCCATCTTATCTTCCCGCTTCATGATGTTTGTTTGGAGACCTCCAGGTTTCTGTGTTTCTGATGACAGCGAACACATGTGAGCGCCGCGTGGACTCCACTCCAACTAAATCCTCTTTACTGCCACTATCAGGAAAGTAAATCTGATCCAGTCATCTTCCGTTTGTAAAAGGGGGGGGGGGGGCTGTTTGGTTTTTATTCATGCAGGTTTGTTTTCCATCTAACTGACGGCAGAGCAAAAATGAAAATCTCTGGCAAAATGGTCAAAGCTGATAAATCCAGATAATCTCTTCAGTCCACAAATCTTCAGCAGCAGTCTGCTGCACACTGTAAAAGATATCGCTCTAACATTTAACATTAAAGGGTTTCATTTTTAAATTTTATATAACTTCCGCTGTTGAAAATGAAGAAACGTTTAAGTTTAAATTAAATATTTCCTTCCTGTATAAAAATCATGTCACGTTAAAAAGACAATACCAAATTTGTGGACAATAAATAACATGTTTTCGAATACATTTTACAAAATGTGATTATGTGAAATGTGTAATTTTAAATGTGTAATCCCGTGTGGGGTTTAAATCAGTGAAGTGTAACGGCAATATGTAAAAATACGAATAATATGAATAGAAAAGCCTCAGGGTTTTTTGGGTATAAGTAGGACAGACTGCCTTTTTATACATTTATTACATTCATTGTATTAACATTGCTAATTCATCTGTTGTCCGTTTGGATTTTATCTGTCCAATACCGTTTGTTGTTAGCTTCAGATCCTGTAGATAACCATTTGTTACACTTTTAAATCCTTTATCAGTATAGCTCAGACTTCTTTTTTACATATTGTGGTTGACTGTAAAATATGTATCTTGTTTCTTTGGGCCTTTTCACACATTAAAGTCTGAACCAAGGTCCATGTGTTTGTTACATAGTGTACATTTGATGTGGTAAGTTTTAGTTTCACACTGCAGTTATGCAAGCACACTGGGAGCAAGGTTGTAATCGTTAACGAAAACGAACGAAAACTAGGTGGGAAAAAACATTGTCGTTAACTGAAATAAAAACAAAAACGAGGCATAACAAAAAAATGATAACTAAACTAAAACTGTAATGTCTGTTTGCAAAACTAACTAAAATAAAATAAAATTATCGAGTAAATGTCCTTAGTTTTCATCTTTGTCGATGTCTTTCACAGAGCAAATAACGTTATATCTCTCCGACCATGACATTTCCCGTAGACATGTATAGTTTCTGACTGGGAACCCAGAAATCCCGACATTCCAAGTCAAATTGAACACAACATGTCCGTGGCTCCGTGCCTCTCGCCTGGCATCATGGCGGTACTGAACGTTGGAAGAAAGCGGCAGAGACCTATTTGATTATGACTATGTCAGATAAAAGCAAGTGCCTTGCAGTGGAAGGTGGTAAAATATGTGGACAATTTATTACAGGGAAAAATCCCACGAATTTGAAAGTACATTTGAGAAGCGCACACAAGCTAGGAGGCTAACCTAGCTTACCTTAACAAGGTAAAGGAAAAAGCAAAGCCCCCTTTCCCCGAAACAGACGCTAACCCCGGTACAGGGCATGGGTGTATCGATACAGGGCATGGGTGTATGGATACAGGGCATGGGTGTATGGATACAGGGCATGGGTGTATGGATACAGGGCATGGATGTATGGATACAGGGCATGGATGTATGGGTACAGGGAATGGATGTATGGGTACAGGGCATGGATGTATGGATACAGGGCATGGATGTATGGATACAGGGCATGGATGTATGGGTACAGGGCATGGTTGTATGGATACAAGGCATGGATGTATGGATACAGGGCCAGGCAGCATGACGGAGACAACAGCAGGACAGAGAACACTACAGGAGGGCTTTCACCGGCGACCCGATAGCTGCTGGTTAGTAAATACACAGGAACACCAAAAGCGGGAGGAAGCGTGGGTTAATATGTGGATTGATACTGGGATGTCTACACAACTGTGTGAGTTGATTGACTTCAAAAAGTTTGCCACTTTACTCAAACCAAAGTTCAAAACACCTGTTCGTGTCTGTCTTCTTTAGTCTGTTGGCTGCCAAACATTCCTGTATTTGGTCCAAACGTCCAAAACCATCCAAAAAATGATTTCACACTAGAAACGAACCGGACCATGGTTCAGTTTGATCTGGACCAAAATACCACTTTTGGTTGGACCAAATTTTGACTGTTTGGCCCAGACCGTGGACAGTTTTCACACCTGTAATTTTGGTTCGGATCAAACTGAAAAGTCTGAATGTCTGGACCAAACCAGGTAGGTGTGAAAGCCTCCTAATATTCAACTATTATTCCAAATGTGACAGTATTCTGAATTTGGTACTGTTCATGTTACCAGCATCTTCCATTTGGATATTCTGAATAAGGCCTCTTTATTTATTTTTATTCAGCATTTTCTTTTCAGTTTGATCCGGACCGAGACGATCTCTTTTGGTCCGGACCGTGGTCCAGGGGAGGTTTCACACCTGTAATTTTGTTTCGGATCAAACTGAAAAGGGCCTTGTTAGGATGTACACGTGGAATATAACTTAAACCTACATTGTGTAATTTTTTGAGTTGATTCTTAGCAAAAAAACCTTTGTTCTTTCACAAATATGTGCTCATTCATGTGTAATTACTTCCACCAACTAATCAAAGTATTCTCGTAAGCGTAGAATCTGACATTTAGAATCATTCAGAATACATACTAGCGAGTCGCTCGAATGACGGCCGCCATGTTGCGCCTCCATCTTTAAAATACATTAGCCAAAGGGGGACATACCTCCATCTTTAAAATACATTAGCCAAAGGGGGACATACCTCCGCATTTCGCACTTTTAAACTCAGTGGCACCGTGACGAATGCCAAAGGGAGATTACTCGCCAGGGAAGAGAAAAAGAGAATTAAAACGACAACGAGACAGGCAAAGCAACAAGACCAAAGTTAATATTGGAGTGGCTAGAACAGCTGCGTGTAAACGATGGAGATACTAAGAGCTAATTTCGGGTTCGGCCACCGTAGGAGTTGAAATGCGCTCGCAATGAGAAGGGCTACAAAGTAATATTCAGTTGGTTGTCATATACAATTTGACCACTAGATGGGAGGAATTCTTACACAATGTAGCTTTAAAGTTATATTCCCTGTGTACATCCTGTCTGACCTGTGCCCCACTGGAGCTAAACATCATTACACTGGGTAGGCGGTGTAAACACAGTGACCTGACTGAATGATGGCAGGGTTTTTGCAGTGGATTTACAGTGAGCACACCGACTCTCAGCTGCTTCTTATATAAATGGAAATATGCTTCTTATAGTTGTAGATAATTTTAGATAACATCATTCCATTTCCTTTCGTCGTATCTTTTTTAGTCTGTGTTGTGTAAAGCTGAAATGCGACGGGGCATAATTAGAGATTCCAGTATGTTAATAAAGCTGCGAGTGCTGATTTAGCTAAGAGGCTCACTGTGTACCGTTTAATGCCCAGTTCTCCTCGTCTGAATATTCATCAGAGTGGCACTCAGCTGAAGATGAAACGGCCTCATTGTTCATCAGCGGCGGCGTGCCGGCTCGTTCATGTTTTGCACATATTAATGATGGGGACAATTCACTTCGAGTGATTCCTAATCTGTTGACAAGAAGTCTCTGCAGGCCCTTCAGTCAGTCTGATGCAGATGACGACGATGTTTTCTCTGCAAATCCCACCGAGAGGAGAGATGGATGAACACTGCAAAATATCATCGTCATATAATTTACTCAAATTGTAGAATCCTGAAAATCATTTTGTTCGGGATGTATTCAGCTGTTTATACAAATTAACCTCTTTTGATACTCATCTGTAAGTGTAAGTAATTATTTTAAGTATTAATATTGCACTGATGTAAAATAAAGCTAACTAAAGAATGCGAAGAAAACACATTTCACCAGTATATTAGTCTCGCTTTGCCAGACCCTCCTCCACACGCTGCGGAGCTGCGAGGAAGGTCTGGCTAGTCCACACAGCATTCTGGGATGGGAGAAAAACGTGCTCTGGTTTATTGGCATTTCTTTAAACCAATCACAATCGTCTTGGGCGGCGCTAAGCTCCGCATGGAACAGCTGCAAAATAGTCTCGGGAAGGAACTTGTTTTGGTGGAACGTGTGTACGTTCAAAAGTAGTTTTAGCATGCGAGAGAAAACTCAGATTGGACAGATAGTCTAGCTAGCTGTCTGGATTTACCCTGCAGAGATCTGAGGAGCAGTTAACCATAGTCCTCAGATATCCACCGGAGTTAAAAACATTTTTTAAAGATAATTATTTTGGATTATTTTGCCCTTAATGGACAGGACAGCCAGGTGAGAAAGGCATGCAGGAAATCGTCACAGGTCGGACTCAAACCCTGGACCTCTACGTCAAGGCATAAACTTCTATGTATATGTGCGCCTGCTCTACCCACTGAGCAAACCCGGCCACACGGAGTTAAACATTTTCAAAAAATTCCAACACAGAGAAAGCAGAAGGAAACATCGGCGAAAAGACATGCATCCGGCAGAATTTCCTGCGGCACCGGAGCAATCCCGGAAGTGGAACGTCGTGGATATGGACTACCAGAAAATGGTCAAGGTGGGTAGACTTTATTAGGCCTCTAAGACGGGACTTTACACGAGACGTGTGCAAAATACTACCAACATGGGCTTTAAAGTGACACCCGCCAACCCGACCAGTTTGGCCGGTGATGGATAAAGCGAAGCATCTGTTTTGAATCGGCCGGCTGCAGAAACGATCAGACAAGTCAGTGTTTACAGATTGGTCAGTTTTCCGGCAAGAAGTTTGGGCGGTTTAGTGTGTGTTGGCTTGGAAACAAACGGAACAACGCAAAGCAAACCAGAGGAGCTGAAATGAAGTAGTAAAGTTAGTTAGGGAAAAACAATGTGGAGATATTTTTCCAGAGCAAAGTAAATGTAAATATTTTATTTGGTTAGTGGAAAATTATATTGGCTGGTAACTTTGAAAATGTAGTAGCCATGTTGGCTGGTGATTATAAAAATGTAATTCAAAGCCCTGCCACCAACCTTCCCAGTTGTGTTCTGTGTTGTACATGAAATTTTGGGGCCTAGTGGTTAGAGAAGTGAGCTTGGGAACGGGAGGTCGCCGGTTCAATCCCCAGACCGACAGGAAAAGTGGGTGAAAGTGAAGGAGCAGCGCCTGTCCCTCCCTCATTGCCACCACTGAGGTGCCCTTGAGCAAGGCCCTTAACCCCAACCACTCCAGTGGAGCTGCTCAGTAGCCAGCAGATCAGGCTGTGGTTGTACTGGGCAGCTTCCAGGTATTAACTGTGTGAATGTGATCAGGTCGTCGTTGCAAATGAGATGTTGTTCTCAATCGACTTCCCTGGATAAATAAAGGTAAATTACATTTGGTAGCAGAAGTCTGCTGAATATAACATAACATAATATATAAAGGGTGAATTCTGGGAACAAATCTGTTCAAATCATGTTTTTTTTTGACCGATGTGGTCTTTTTCATTTTAAAATTATTGTTAATGACATGCTATTGTTATTATTTAACTGAAACCTCCCATTTTCTTTTGTTTGTCCCTTGGTTGGACTCCCTTGGTTAATGTGATTTTGAGACTGAGGACAAGGAAAGTTAAAGACTTCTCGATAACAAAAATGTTCATGTTAGCAATAAATCGTTTGGACATTGATTTGAACCTGTATGTTCAATACTCTTGTATTATCTTCCCCTGATGTGGAGATATATATGTGGAAAAACGGGCACGTAACAACGTATTTACAGCTGTGCTCTGTAACGTCTCTATTTGGCAACAAAAAACAGAATTAGGGAAAGAAAAAGAAAACCCATTTTGATAAGTGTAGATAACATGCATTAAGATTAAAGGGCCACGTCTGTGTTCTTGCATGTTTTATCATTATTCATTACCGTTTTGGCTGGAATATATAAACCCTGATTATAAGAAGACACTCACACTCCCTCCTGACACATTGTTAAAGGTACTCTGTAGTGTTTTTGGGCCGCTAATTGCACCGTGGAGCAACATCACAAGTCATTCTCTGGTACTCTGGACTCACGCTGTTGCTCCAAGAAATACATTAAAGAGAAAAGCAGTGAAGGAAACTGCAAGAAAATAAACCTGGAAATAACATCGGATTCAAAATCATCTTTGCAGAAGCAGATGCATTCATCACACTTGTTAGACCTCAAGGGTTTCACACAATGTGTCCATGGCGAGAAACACTAAATATAAACATATGTAGTCTACATCCTCAATGTTCCACTTCCGGGATTGCTCCGGTGCCGCAGGAAATTTCTGCCGGATGCATGTCTTTTCGCCGATGTCCGTTACCTTCCTCTTTCTTTGTGTTGGCGTTCTAACCTCCGGTGGATTTGTGAGGACTATGGTTAACTGCTCCTCAGATCTCTGCAGGGTAAATCCAGACAGCTAGCTAGACTATCTGTCCAATCTGAGTTTTCTGTTGCACGACTAAAACTACTTTTGAACGTACACATGTTCCACCAAAACAAGTTCCTTCCCCAGGCTATTTAGCAGAGACACCGTGCAGAACTTATCGCCGCCCAAGACGATTGTGATTGGTTTAAAGAAATGGCAATAAACCAGAGCATGTTTTTCTCCCATCCAGGAATGCTGTGTGGACTAGCCTGACCTTCCTCTGCAGCGCTGTGGAGGAAGGTCTGGCAAAGTCTCAAGTCTCATAACTAAAACATATATATTGTCTGTTTGTTGACAAGACAACTCCACAGGGCACCTTTAAGTCTTAGCCAGATGACATGATTCCCAGTTTATGTCCTTATATATATATATATAAAACAAGATCAACAACATTTGAATGAATGTAAAAAGGTTTTATAAGTGTGCATCAGGATGCATAGTATCCTGAATACTATGCATCTTGATAAAGAGATGATAGAGAGATAATTTTATGGAAAGTACCCTATGCCAATCTCTAGGTATGGTGAAGGGTATGTGATGATGTGGGGCTATTTTAATTCCAAAGGCCAAGGGAACTTTATCAGGATGCATAGTATCCTGGATCCATGAAATACTTGGCCTTTAAAAATAATAATCTGCCTTCCTCTATGGGAATTTAACATAGGGGTGTACTGACTTATGCCCCCTGTATTTTAAGGAAGAACATTTATTTATTTACGAAACATTATTCATTCACAAAGAAAATTAGTGTCTTTAAAGTTTGGATTTTTCCTCATTTTTTTAATTAAGGCAATAAGATCAATTTCCAAAAGATGATTTTTTTATTCCTCTTTTTAGCCAACTTTAGCATGGGTTCATAAACTTATGAGTGCCACTGTACATAACACATATTTTAATTTGCTGTTAAATGCTATCAAAGCATATCATGATCGCTTGAGTTTTGTTTTTGAACAGCAGTGCATAATTGATAAAAGATTATATTTTGATCTACTAGATGTTGGATCATTTTACAGGTTTAATTTAAAAAAGTTGCCGTACAACAAACTTGCATGGTGCAGCAGTTTTTGTACAATTATTTCAAAAAAGAAAAAAGAAATTCCATCTTTATTCCAACAGCTCATTCAGTAAATTTGATATAAAAACTGCATTCAAATCCAAAATCTTGTTATGTAAAAAGACCAAAAAAGAGTTAATAAGATGATTTTTAGTCTTGAATCAGGTACAAAAACGTCTTTATTGATGGCAGGTGACATTTCAATTCATAAACCGTGAACTTTTCTCAACTGAATTGAAATAAACGTGAAATTAAAACGAAAAGTTACAAGAAGGATTACAAGTGATTACCCCGCGTTATTGGTAGATTATTTGAATGTCTTGAAGGCTTAAAATGAGTCAGAGTAGCTTGTTAGGATGGATTTGCTTTTCTTATGCACTCACAGACATAAATGCACCCCACTGGGGCGACTTGTTGACCTCATTTTTTTACTTTCACAGCCAATCCAACGTTACTTTTCTGTCAATTAATTATAAAACCTCATAATGAGGCTATGTTTGTATCTGATCTGTGACACACAGGATGGTTTTAGATACAACATTCGCATTAAACTTATTCACTCCTTGTGCAGTGTGTGTGTGTGTGTGTGTGTGTGTGTGTGTGTGTGTATGTGTGTGTGTGTGTGTGTGTCCCCGTGTGTGTGTGTTTTATTCTAACACGATGGATTAATTTGTTTTGACTTCTCTAACTGAACCACACGCAGACAGCAGCTCAGTGGTGTCAGAACGGAGGCTGGAGTGCAAACTGTGATCCAGATCCGACTGTTTCCACGACTATTTTTATCGCTCGCTAATTAGCGAGACTTTAATTTCTGCTTCGTCCTCCAGATGGACCACAGGGGGTTTAACACTCACACAACCCGACGCTCCCCCACTCCCCCCTCTACCTCCACCTTTAGTATCTTTAATCTGTTTAACTTGAATGTTTGAATGCAGATTGTTGCCAAATACCACATTTAAAATAGGTTTATGTTTGCAGGTTTATGTGTTTTTTATGGAATTTTCATCACATTTTTATGACGTACTACACTTTTTTGACTTTTTTTAGACATACTAACTATACTTTTTTTTGACATTTTATTACATACTTTACTATGACTTCTTATAATAATAACAATAATAATAATACATTTTATTTATATAGCGGTACTCAAAGACACTTTACAGTAAAACCAGCACATATAGCACATTAAGAACAGATAAGCAATACATAAAACAAGCATATTAAAAGCAATAAAATAAGTAACTATCAGGTGAGCAATGTAAGACTATTTTATGTGGAAAGCTAATCCTAAGAGGTGTGTTTTGAATGTGTTCAGGTCACTACAGTCAAGGATGTGTATGTGTAGGGAGTTATGACACAAAAAAGTCATAGTGACTTTTCTTTTGAAATACTATACTATGACCTTTTTTTTCTATGACTTTTCGACATACTAATATGAATTTTTGGACATACTTTACTATGAATTCATTCAACATTCTATGACTTTTTGTGATTTTCTTTATGACATACTATTGTATGACTTTTTTAGGACTTTTTTTATGACATCCTAATCTATGACTGTTTTTTCGACATACTATAGTATGAATTGTTTGACATACTACATACCATGAGTTTTTGGTGATTTCTTTTTCGAGATGCTATCTACTGTGACTTTTTGAATTTTTTTCGACATACTATACTATGACTTTTTAATTACTTTTTTCGACCTACTATACCGTGACTTTTTTCGACATACTATATACTATGACTTTTAAATACATTTTTTCAACATACTATACTATGACTTTTTGCGACAAACTATATTATGACTTTTTAAGACTTTTTTCGACATGCTATACTATGACTTTTTTCGACATACTATATTATGACTTTTTTCGACATACTATACTATGACTTTTTTCGACATATTATATTATGACTTTTAAATAGATTTTTTCGACATGCTATACTATGACTTTTTTCGACATACTATACTATGACTTTTTTTGACATACTATACTATGACTTTTTTCGACATGCTATACTATGACTTTTTGCGACAAACTATATTATGACTTTTTTCGACATACTATACTATGACTTTTTGCGACAAACTATATTATGACTTTTTTCGACATGCTATACTATGACTTTTTGCGACATACTATACTATGACTTTTTGCGACATACTATACTATGACTTTTTGCGACATACTATACTATGACTTTTTAAGACTTTTTTCAACATACTATACTATGACTTTTTTTGACATACTATACTATGACTTTTATCGACATACTATACTATGACTTTTTTCGACATACTATATTATGACTTTTAAATAGATTTTTTCGACATGCTATACTATGACTTTTTTCGACATACTATACTATGACTTTTTTCGACATACTATACTATGACTTTTTGCGACATACTATACTATGACTTTTTAAGACTTTTTTCGACATACTATATTATGACTTTTTTCGACATACTATATTATGACTTTTAAATAGATTTTTTCGACATGCTATACTATGACTTTTTTCGACATGCTATACTATGACTTTTTTCGACATACTATACTATGACTTTTTTCGACATACTATACTATGACTTTTTGCGACATACTATACTATGACTTTTTAAGACTTTTTTCGACATACTATATTATGACTTTTTTCGACATGCTATACTATGACTTTTTTCGACATACTATATTATGACTTTTTTCGACATGCTATACTATGACTTTTTTCGACATACTATACTATGACTTTTTGCGACAAACTATATTATGACTTTTTAAGACTTTTTTCGACATGCTATACTATGACTTTTTGCGACAAACTATATTATGACTTTTTAAGACTTTTTTCGACATACTATATTATGACTTTTTTCGACATGCTATACTATGACTTTTTTCGACATACTATATTATGACTTTTTTCGACATGCTATACTATGACTTTTTTCAACATACTATACTATGACTTTTTTTGACATACTATACTATGACTTTTTGCGACAAACTATATTATGACTTTTTAAGACTTTTTTCGACATGCTATACTATGACTTTTTTTTACATACTATACTATGACTTTTATCGACATACTATATTATGACTTTTAAATTAATTTTTTCGACATGCTATACTATGACTTTTTCATGATTTCTTTCGACATGCTATATACTATGACTTTTTTTGACATTCTATATTGACTTTTTTATGACTTTTTTCGACATGCTATACTATGACTTTTAAATAAATTTTTTCGACATGTTATACTATGACTTTTAAATAAATTTTTTCGACATGTTATACTATGACTTTTTGCGACATACTATAGTATGACTTTATTATGACTTTTTTCGACATACTATATTACGACTTTTAAATAAATTTTTTCGACATGCTATACTATGACTTTTTTCGACATGCTATACTATGACTTTTTTCGACATGCTATACTATGACTTTTTTCGACATGCTATACTATGACTTTTTGCAACATACTATACTATGACTTTTTAAGACTTTTTTCGACATACTATATTATGACTTTTTTCGACATGCTATACTATGACTTTTTTCGACATACTATACTATGACTTTTTGCGACAAACTATATTATGACTTTTTAAGACTTTTTTCGACATGCTATACTATGACTTTTTTCGACATACTATACTATGACTTTTTAAGACTTTTTTCAACATACTATACTATGACTTTTTTTGACATACTATACTATGACTTTTATCGACAAACTATATTATGACTTTTTAAGACTTTTTTCGACATGCTATACTATGACTTTTTAAGACTTTTTTCAACATACTATACTATGACTTTTTTTGACATACTATACTATGACTTTTTGCGACAAACTATATTATGACTTTTTAAGACTTTTTTCGACATGCTATACTATGACTTTTTAAGACTTTTTTCAACATACTATACTATGACTTTTTTTGACATACTATACTATGACTTTTATCGACATACTATACTATGACTTTTTTAAGACTTTTTTCGACATACTATATTATGACTTTTAAATTAATTTTTTTGACATGCTATACTATGACTTTTTCATGATTTCTTTCGACATGCTATATACTATGACTTTTTTTGACATTCTATATTGACTTTTTTTATGACTTTTTTCGACATGCTATACTATGACTTTTAAATTAATTTTTTCGACATGTTATACTATGACTTTTAAATTAATTTTTTCGACATGTTATACTATGACTTTTTGTGACATACTATAGTATGACTTTATTATGACTTTTTTCGACATACTATATTACGACTTTTAAATAAGTTTTTTCGACATGCTATACTATGACTTTTTCATGATTTCTTTCGACATACTATACTATGACTTTTTAATTACTTTTTTCGACCTACTATACCGTGACTTTTTTCGACATACTATATACTATGACTTTTAAATAAATTTTTTCAACATACTATACTATGACTTTTTTTGACATACTATACTATGACTTTTATCGACATACTATACTATGACTTTTTTCGACATACTATATTATGACTTTTAAATACATTTTTTCGACATGCTATACTATGACTTTTTTCGACATACTATACTATGACTTTTTTCGACATACTATATTATGACTTTTTTCGACATACTATACTATGACTTTTTGCGACAAACTATATTGACTTTTTAAGACTTTTTTCGACATACTATACTATGACTTTTTGCGACAAACTATATTGACTTTTTAAGACTTTTTTCGACATACTATACTATGGCTTTTTTCGACATACTATACTATGACTTTTTTCGACATACTATACTATGACTTTTTGCGACATACTATACTATGACTTTTTAAGACTTTTTTCGACATACTATACTATGACTTTTTTTGACATACTATACTATGACTTTTATCGACATACTATACTATGACTTTTTTCGACATACTATACTATGACTTTTTTCGACATACTATACTATGACTTTTTTCGACATACTATACTATGACTTTTTGCGACATACTATACTATGACTTTTAAATAGATTTTTTTCGACATGCTATACTATGACTTTTTTCGACATACTATACTATGACTTTTTTCGACATACTATACTATACTATGACTTTTTTCGACATACTATACTATGACTTTTTGCGACATACTATATTATGACTTTTTAAGACTTTTTTCGACATGCTATACTATGACTTTTTTCGACATACTATACTATGACTTTTTAAGACTTTTTTCAACATACTATACTATGACTTTTTTTGACATACTATACTATGACTTTTATCGACATACTATACTATGACTTTTTTCGACATACTATATTATGACTTTTTGCGACATACTATATTATGACTTTTAAATAGATTTTTTCGACATGCTATACTATGACTTTTTTCGACATACTATACTATGACTTTTTTCGACATACTATACTATGACTTTTTTCAACATACTATACTATGACTTTTTTTGACATACTATACTATGACTTTTATCGACATACTATACTATGACTTTTTAAAACTTTTTTCAACATACTATACTATGACTTTTTTTGACATACTATACTATGACTTTTTTCGACATACTATATTATGACTTTTTGCGACATACTATATTATGACTTTTAAATAGATTTTTTTGACATGCTATACTATGACTTTTTTCGACATACTATACTATGACTTTTTTCGACATACTATATACTATGACTTTTTGCGACATACTATACTATGACTTTTTGCGACATACTATACTATGACTTTTTAAGACTTTTTTCGACATACTATATTATGACTTTTAAATAGATTTTTTCGACATACTATACTATGACTTTTTTTGACATACTATACTATGACTTTTATCGACATACTATACTATGACTTTTTTTGACATACTATACTATGACTTTTTTAAGACTTTTTTCGACATACTATATTACGACTTTTAAATTAATTTTTTCGACATGCTATACTATGACTTTTTCATGATTTCTTTCGACATGCTATATACTATGACTTTTTTGACATTCTATATTTACTTTTTTTATGACTTTTTTCGACATGCTATACTATGACTTTTAAATTAATTTTTTCGACATGTTATACTATGACTTTTTGCGACATACTATAGTATGACTTTATTATGACTTTTTTCGACATACTATATTACGACTTTTAAATAAATTTTTTCGACATACTATACTATGACTTTTTTCGACATACTATATTATGACTTTTTAATGACTTTTTCGACATGCAAAAATTTGACTTTTTTCGACATGCTATACTGTGACTTTTGGGATTTTTTTGACATACTATTCTATGACTTTTTAATTACCTTTTTGACATACTATACAAGGACTTTTTGTGACATGCTATACTATGACTTTTTTTGACATAATATATTATGACTTATAAATACATTTTTTCGACATGCTATACTATGACTTTTTCATGATTTTTTTCGACATACTATATTATGACTTTTTTTATGACATTTTTTGACATACTATACTATGACTTTTTATTACTTTTTTCAACATACTGTACTATGACTTTTTATTACTTTTTTCAACATACTGTACTATGACTTTTTTATTGCTTTTTTCGACATGCTATATTATGACTTTTAAAGCCTTTTTTAAACATACTGAGTTTTTCATGACTTTTTTTACATACTATACTATGACTTTTTAATGACTTTTTCGACATGCAAAAAATTTACTTTTTTGACTTTTTTCGACATGCTATACTATGACTTTTGGGATTTTTTTGACATACTATTCTATGACTTTTTAATGACCTTTTTGACATACTATACAAGGACTTTTTGCGACATGCTATACTATGACTTTTTCATGACTTTTTTTGACATACTATACTATGACTTTTTTGACATACTATATTATGACTTTTTCATGTTTTTTTTGACGGAGTATACTATGACTTTTTAATTACTTTTTTCGACATACTATTCTATGACTTTTTTATTACTTTTTTCGACATTCTATATTATGACTTTTAAAGCCTTTTTTAAACATACTGAGTTTTTCATGACTTTTTTGACATACTATACTATGACTTTTAAATTAATTTTTTCGACATGCTATACTATGACTTTTTAATGACTTTTTCGACATGCAGAAATTTGACTTTTTTGACTTTTTTCGACATGCTATACTATGACTTTTGGGATTTTTTTG